>NW_016171244.1:0-14699 GCF_001687245.7 Rhagoletis zephyria
GCATTATGGTCTTGTTTTCAACAAAGAAGCGAGTGACATAACGGGATTTTGTGATGCAGACTGGGGTAGCGACTTAGACGAAAGGCGTTCGAGGACTGGCTACATATTTCAATTCCAAGGAAGTCCTATTTCTTGGAGTACCCGCCAGTTTTGGGCTGAAGACGCAAACACTGCGGCGTACTTGCTAAATCATGTGCCATTCGGTTCAAACGCGCAAAGTCCAGAAGAAATGTGGACAAACAAAATACCAAATTTAAAGCATCTTAGGGTGTTCGGTAGTAAAGCCATGGTTCACGTGCCGCGTGAAAAGCGTAGAAAATTAGACGCGAAATCGGTTGAATGCATTATGCTTGGATACTGCACGGCTTCGAAAGCATATCGCTTGTTTAATCCTAAAACGCGAAAAGTTGTAATAAGCCATCATATTGTGTTTGTCGAAACGCAAAATGCTTATCCGGAACAAAGAGACTGTTTTAAAATGCCGATGGTGCGCGAAATAAACAACGTTCTCAATTCAGATGAGGAGCAATGTAATGAATTATCGAACGTTATGGAAGAGCATTTTACTCCTGAGCGGCAGGTCGAAAGTGATTGCAACAATTCTTCTAACATCCAGAAAGCAGATTTTCATGAACAACTCATCGAACAAAACTGTTCGCCAGACCACGCAAAATCGAATACATCGTCCACTGATTACGAAAGTGTAAGTGATTTCGAAGAACTTGAAGATGTAGGCTAGAACGTTTTGAGGCGCTCAAAGAGAATTGCAGGTAAAAGGGAGGGTCAAAATTTTTACGCAACAGACTTTGTGTCTGACGACCCTCAAACTCTTGAAGAAACCATCAGCAGTGCATATGCAGACGAATGGAGAAATGCCGTTAACGAAGAAATAAACTCTCTTCGCGAAAATAAAACATGGTGTTTAACAAAGTTACCTCCGGGTCAATAGGCAAAAAAGGCTAAGTGGGTGTTTAAAACGAAAGTTGACGCTAATGGCAAACTCATCCGTCGAAAAGCAAGATTAGTGGTCAAAGGGTTTTGTCAAAAAAAGGGGTAAACTACGAAGAAACGTTTGCCCCTGTAGTCCGATATACCTCTTTGCGCTTATTGCTCGCGCTATCGGCCAAACATAATTTGTTCATCCGCCAAATGGATGCTGTAACCGCGTTTCTTAACGCCGAGCTAAAAGATGAAATATATATGACTCAGCCAGAAGGGTTTGAAGATAATTCCGGTCGTGTGTGTAAATTACAAAAGTCCTTATACGGATTAAAGCAATCAAGCCGATTGTGGAATGATAATTTTAACAAAGTCCTCATAAGCATTGGTTTAACGCGCAGTCAGGTGGATTCATGTGTTTATTATCGCAACTCAGGCAACGACCTGTTGTTTGTGGCCGTTTACGTCGACGACGTATTATTATTCGCAAGTAATATGGAAAGCCTGAACGAACTAAAAGCACAGCTATCATCGAGATTTAAAATGAAGGATATTGGCGAAGTTTCATCAGTTCTTGGCATACGTGTAACAAGAGATGAACTGAAAGGCACGATAGCAATCGATCAATCGCAATACATTGAGGGTATGCTGGAACGTTTTGGTATGGCCGACTGCAATCCAGTGGCAACACCAATAGACCTAAATCAAAATTTAAGCTCTAATATGTGTCCAACTGACGAAATCGAAAAACGTGAAATGGCGAAAGTCCCCTATATGCAAGCGATTGGGTGCTTATTGTTTGCTTCACAAATTACGCGCCCTGACATATGTTTTGCCGTGAATCTATTAAGCCGTTTTTCTACCAACCCTGGCAAAGCGCACTGGACCGCAATCAAGCGTGTAATGCGTTACTTAAAGGGTAAAATGCATTATGGTCTTGTTTTCAACAAAGAAGCGAGTGACATAACGGGATTTTGTGATGCAGACTGGGGTAGCGACTTAGACGAAAGGCGTTCGACGACAGGCTACATATTTCAATTCCAAGGAAGTCCGATTTCTTGGAGTACCCGCCGGCAACGAACAGTTGCGCTCTCATCAACTGAAGCCGAGTTCATGTCTTTGACTGCAGCAATTCAAGAAGCGACATGGCTACAGCGACTACAACACGAGCTGACACCAAGTGCAACTAAAACGATCGAACTTTATTGCGACAATAAAAGTGCCATACTAGTCGCAGTAAATAGTTCCTACTCGGCTCGTACCAAACATGTAGACATAAAGAACAAATTCATTCGTCAAAGCCTAGAGAGCGGCACAATCAAGTTGTCTTATGTACCAACCACCGATATGCTGGCAGATATTTTGACAAAAGGCGTTACAAAAGCTAAACACGTATTTCTTTCCGAAGAGCTTGGCTTGAAAAATATTAACTAATATCAGTTTTTTTTGGTAAAATTCACTTGTTAGTCAATGATATTATAATCTAAGGCATTAATGCTTTTTTTTATAAGAATGTTTTGAAATCTCATTTTATATGATCTACTTTATACTAAAGTGTTGTTCAGGAAGAGTGTTGAAATTAAATATTGAACAACCCTTTAATGAATACGCTTAAATACAACTCTGTATATCCAATCGTTTTTTAGTACTTATACATTCATCAAATGTCAGAAATATAACTTCACTTCCGTTTTGTATATCAAAAGAACTGGTCGTGGTTATTAGTCACATTGTGTAAGAAACTCAAACTTTAATAATTCTTTTATGTTCTTATGCTGGAACCTATTACTACATATTACCATGTTTCGGGCCCCGGCGAAGTCGATCAGCCTCAGTCCGTTGCCCACCTTGGCATTAAAATCGCCGAGCACGATTCTGATATCGTGTCGGGGGCAGCGCTCATATGTACGTTCCAAGCGCTCATAGAAGATATCCTTGGACGCCTCATCCTTCTCTTTCGTCGGGGATGGGCGCAGATGAGCGAGATGTTGAAGAATCTAGCTTTTATGCGGATTGTGGCTAGACGTTCGTCCACTGGGGTGAACGCCAGTACTCGGCGACGGAGTCTCTCTCCTACCACGAATCCAACACCGAATTTGTGCTCCTTTACGTGGCAACTGTAGTACACGTCGCAAGGCTTCACGCTTACTTTTCCTTGTCCCGTCCATTGCATTTCTTAGATGGCGGTGATGTCAGCCTTTGTCTTCCCAAGGACATCAACCAGCCGGGAAGAGGCACCTTCTCCATTAAGGGTCCGGATATTCCAGGTGCATACCCTCAAATCATAGTCCTTATACGTTTGCCGTGGATCAAAAAAATGGGGTCTCCTCCGAGGCTTGTTGGAATTTTTCATTGGGCGGGGTTTTAGCATGGCGGGACCCAAACCCAGACGTTGTGAGCTGCGATTTGAACCGTACGTACAAGAATCCCTTCTGGCCACTCCCAGGTGAATGGCAGTCAACCATGGCGCACGGAACCATCCTCCTGTTGACAGTTACAAGTTTGAAAAAGTAGACGACTTCGTGTATTTGGGAACCACCCTGCTCTGTCAAATGTTGGCATGGCTGAGTTTGAGTCAGCTTCTATTCTGGAGAAAGGAGTTCCCAGTAGTTGCAATTCAGCCACCTTCCACCGCTCTTGTGACATTTGGCCTAGCGGGTTGCTTCGGTCTATAAGTACCACGATCAGTGAGCTCGCCCGCTTTCCATTTCGGACCTAGCCCAAGCCCAAGTCGTTCTTCCTCCTCCTTCGCTCGACTGGACTTTTGGCTGAGTCTCTCATGAACTTTGCGGGCTGCCTTGTATCGCGCCTTTGCCTTAATCCCCTCATTACTGCACTCGTTGCCTCTGAAGAAGCACCTTGGATTTTTGCCGTAGAGCGCAGAACCGTGTCAACGCAGACGACGCTTTCGAAGTCCGAGTCTTGAGGAACTACGGCACCTCTGGGCTGCGATTGTTGGTTGGCAGTAGCAGTGCAACTGCTGTGAACTGCTCCCTTCACATCAGAGGTGTGGCCGCTGGCGACACAGCTTTCAGGCTCGCCGTGCCCGCCGATGCTGTCAGCCATGTTTGGGCCAGGTACCCCAGTATCAATGGCCGCTATATACCCCAGTCCGGCCCCAGTAGGGGGAGCGTAGACATATCAGTCCACGTGCAGGGAACGGACAAGGCTATACACCGGCCTTGGCTAGATAGCGCCTGCCTGCAAGCACGCTTTTGGATGCAATAGCCCAAGCGGACGGCGGTGTGGGCAGCGCCACCCATTGCCCAGTCGGCACACGCGGGAAGGATATAACTACGGGGATTTTCGCCAACCTTATTTAAACATAAGTCTGACGTGTTTTTGTCGAGTGCCTTTAGTTATCTCGAAATCAACTTTCAGTTGAAGAACAAAAAATTTTAATACATATTTGAATGGCTTTTGCAATTCTCAATTTGCTGACATTGAAGCTCTACCCAGAATTACTGCGGATGATGGTAAAGCGGTCGGCGGTAAGTGAACAGCTGAACAGTTGCCGCAGTGAAATTCGTCAGAGTGAACACAATTGCGGCGCATGACGACTTCCATCATTTGTCATTTTGATTTGAAAATTATCATTAAAATTAAATATTTTTTCGGTACGTGCATGTATGTATGTAGATTTACTGGAAATAAAAATGGATGAAAACACTTCCAAACTTGTGAAAATAATAAAAATTTATACAATCAACACTCAACATTGGGCCGAAAGCCCTTGCCCGCAGCATTACCTTCGAACGAAGGGAGAACGCATGGACAAACAGAATCCAGAGAAAAATAATGCCTTACAGAGAAACTAATGTAGAATGCCTAGATAAGTACATACTTATTTATATTAAATTGAAAACAGAAAATACAGATTGTCTTAAAAGTTTAAAACTAATAAAAATTTTTATAAGTTTTATAAGTTTTTATATATACATACATATGTAAATATGTATTTAGGTATTTAGATTTTACTTAAAAATCGGTATGTACATACATGCATATTTAATTAAGCTTAAAATTGTACTTCCTCGCTCTTGTAGTTCACTTCGTTGTCTGACTTCAACTTCGCTGTAAATTGAACAATGCAAAACCATGATGCAATAATACAAGGTTCGATAAACTGACAGTTGTTTCTCTCGCACCGCTCCCTTAGCAGTGGCACCGTGTTGCTTCTTTGCAAATTTACATGGAAACAGTGCAGATTTCGTGTGAAATAAAAGTATAAGCTTTTGTGCAATATGTTTATTTGTATATGCATATGAAGCATATTTAACTGATAAACATAAACATTGGATGTTTACATCAATCTCATAGTAGTCTTATTTTAATTTTGAGTCATTTTGCAGTTTTTATACGGCTGAATAGCATACAAATTACGTAATTCACGTAGATATGTCAATATTACGTTCAACATTTCGTTTAAAATGGCAGATTTCCTGCAAATACATTAGAATGTACGAAAGGAATTTCACTACTAATTGCCTACTTTGCGCACTTTCTACTACCATTTTCGAAACAAGGGATTGTATTCTTGCCCTTTCTCTGTCCTTCGTAAATGCAACCTTTTGTAAGGGAGTGTCAAACCGCAGCTGTCAATAATTATCTAACCTTGTATTATTGAATCATGATGCAAAACATCATTTTAGGCGAGAAAAATTTCCACAGAAAGTAACGGTGGAAAAAGAATTTTTGGATATTCATTCTATTTTGAAGCTGACTACGATGCAGCATTTTACTTTGCATTCCCCGAAATGAAGCAAAGAAGCGAAATAAAAAAAAATATTGTGGGACATTCTACTTTGCATTCCCTGAAATGAAGCAAATAAGTGAATTAAAGCAAATATATTGTAGGACATTCTACTTTGCATTCCCCGAAATGAAACAAAAAAGCGAAATAAATAAAATATTGTAGGACATTCTTCTTTGCATTAACGGCAGTGCCTAAAAGAAGCGAAAAAATTCGAAGGCATTATAACGCTATGCCTTCTAGAACACGTTACCACTAAAAGCGATTACCGATTTTTTGCTGCGATGTATCCACAGTAGAGTGATTCAAAAAATTAAAGTCGGAATTTTAATGCCGGCACTATACATAAAAAAAATAGACCACTATTTTTTATTTTGAAATCGAAAAATATTTAGGGAGTGCTCAAAGCCTTCAAAGTTTTCCATGTATTTTATATGGAGAAAAAAAATGTCATTGAAATGGTATAAAATTCTTGAAAATCAATATTTTTCGATCGGAAAACTGTGGTTTTCTTCAGGAGACTTCCAGTATCAACGTTGTTTATTTAACCATTTATTAACATTAAAGATTTTTTATTGGTCACCCATTGAATTTTCTGGGAGTGTTGGCGGACCTATAAAATATAGTTACCGTGAAAAAATAGTTAAAGAAACAATTGGGTATTATTATTGGAAAGCTCCTGAATAGGAACCGAGTTTTTCGATCTAAAAATATTGATTTTCAAGAATTCTGAACCATTTCTACGAAAAGTTGTTTTTCCCCATATAAAATACACGAAAAACTTTGAGCACTTTGAGCACTCCCTAATTTTTTTATATTTCAAAATAAAGAAATAGGGGTATATTTTTTCGGTATAGAACAATCCTAGAGTAAAGTAAAACACAAAGTAATTGGTTTTTGTTGTTTATTTAATTGCTTTAGTTATTAAAGCTTGACGTCACTCGTTCATGTACAAATTGAAACTAAACTAAGAAGAAACGTAACTTACATACTAAACTAGTTAAAGGAGAAAAAGGAAATGAGGAAATGTAAATAATATTAACGGGTCTTTATATGCACGAGTATGTACTAAGAGACCCTCCGATCAAAGAGAGGATTATATAAGAACAAAGAGAGTTTTACATGACTCCCCCACCGTTTGACAATACATTACTCCGGGAATGTTAAAATAAAAATTCTTACAAAAACAAAGTAGTTCACTAGTATTACATAAAATGTGCTTAATCTAATTATATTATATACTTATTCAAATTAGAAACGTTCATGTAATTTAATATTTTTTTTTTTTTTTATTAATGCTAATATCTAATGTTTATGTAAGCAAATGTACATAGTATATACAAGTATGTTTTTTAAGATCTTTTAGAATAATTTCTTCCAGTTACCTTTCTATCAAATTTTACATCATTTATTTCTCCTTGATATTTATATCTTCTTTTAACTATCCTTCTGTCTCTTTTGCAACCATTTTCATCTAAAAAGTGAGTTTTTTCTTTTTTCTGAACATTTTTAATAATATACTTTGGCTTTTGTTTAAGATTTTGAAAACCAAGGTTTTTAACTAGTTCTCGATTCTTAAAATCTTGACAATCTTCTCTATTTTTATTAATTTTGGTTATATTTTTCTCTTTCTTTTTATGTAAAAGTTCGTGGAGCTTTTGCCACTCAGATTTATCAATTTGCTTATGTAAAAGATTAATAGGTTTATGTTCAGTCGTGCTATGTGTTGTATCGTTATAAATTTGTACAGCTTTAAATACCAAAGTTTTGTCGTCAACTTCCCGGTTTTTCTTATCTAGTTTAAATATTCGTATGTGCTCATTGAGCGTTAAATGGAAGCGTTCTATATCAGAATTACCTGTGTGTGTATTAGGTGATGTGAAATGATATTCAACATTCTGAAGTTAGAAAATTTTTTATGTATGCAGTGTTAAACTCATTATCTGCTATAACTTTAGTCGGTTTTCCTAAAATGGCGAACCTTTCTTTTAACATGTCAACAATAGTTATTGAGTTTTTATCTGACAGAGAGTGAATGCATACATGTTTAGTAAGTTTATCTATGCAGGTTAAAAATGTAGTGTTTTTGTTTAAAAACCAGATATCTATATGTAAAATTTCATTTGGATTTTTAGGTGTCTCTGTAAGACAAAACTTATTTCTTATAGGATGTCGATCATATTTGCACATGTTGCATATGATGCAATTATTTACGTATTTTTGGACTTCTAATTTAAGATTTGGAAAATAATATACACGTTTAAGATCGTTGTATGTTTCTTCTATGCCTCTGTGGTTTTTAGCGCTGTGGTGTTTTTCTATTACTTCTAATAGCTCAGCTTTGTCCATTATATCTTTTAAAAATTTGCAGCATTTTAAAAATCTAGTCCCTGGTACTTTTGAAAAGTAGTTCACTATAGTATTTTGGAATAATTTGAAAATATCGAAATTGCTACAAAAAATACCGACGGTTCCCTTAACAGGTAAAAGTTCTTTTAAAATATTTTTTACATATTCTTCCTCATACATTTTAAGAGTAACTACTGTTCGCGTTTTGTTTTTATATAAAACTTTCTTTATCCATTTATTAACTTTCCCTAACTCTATAATGATTTGGTGTTTATATATATTAACAGGGGATTCAGTTATATAGATGTGATCGTCCAAATTTTCCTCACCACTATGTATTGTTGCTAAGTCAGATGGAGGATTTTCTGACTTTTCTTCGAAACAGTTAGGGTCAGCACGACTTAAAAAGTCTGCGACATTATTCGTTTGACCCTTTATATATTCGATGTCAAAATCGTATTCATTGAGCTTTATCTTCCAGCGCTGCAACTTCATATTAGGTTCTTTTAAGGAGTTCAGCCAAACCAAAGGTCGATGGTCTGTTTGAATCTTAAATTTTCGACCAAATAAGAAGTGTCGAAAATGCTTCGTCGCCCAAACAATTCCAAGTAGCTCTTTTTCTATGGTACTATAGTTACATTCATGCGTATTCAATGTCCTTGAAGCAAACGCAATCGGATGGCCGTTTTGTGACAAAACGGCACCGAGCGCAGCATTACTAGCATCTGTGGAAAGAACAAATATTTTCCGAAAGTCGGGATATGCTAGTACTGGACTTGAAGTAATAAGTTGTTTTAATTTACAAAAAGATTCTCTGTATTTGTTATCATTTATATTGACTTTAGATTCTTTTTTTAAACACATAGTCATTGGAAGGGCAACTCGACTGAAATCTTTTATGAATTTTCTGTAAAAACCAGAGAGACCAAGGAATGACATTATTTGCTTGCGAGTTTGTGGAAGTTTTATTTTATTAATTACTTCTATTTTTCCAGGATTTGGCTTAATTCCATCGGCTGAGATTATGTGTCCTAAATATTCGGATTCTCTTTTAAAAAAGTTGCATTTATCAATCTGAACTTTTAGATTGTATTCAGAAAGTCGTTTGAAAATTTTTTCTAAAGAAACTGAATGCTCATGAAGTGATGTAGAAAATATCAAGATGTCATCAAGATATACTACGCAAATGCTGTTTACAAAATCATGCAGAACTTCATTCATCATTCGCTGAAAGGACGCCGGGGCGTTTTTAAGCCCGAACGGCATGCGGGTATATTCATAGTGACCTGTTGAGGTGGAAAACGCGGTTTTATGTCTGTCTTTCGGGCATATTGAAATCTGATGAAAGCCCTTAGCTAAATCTAATGTTGAAAAATAATTTGAATTGCCTAGTTTTGAGAATAGGTCCTCTATATTGGGTATAGGGAATTTATCTTCAACGGTCACGTCATTGAGTCTTCTGTAATCAATAACAACGCGCCATTTTTGAACTTTAGAGTTATCCAATTTTTGTGGAACTACCCAAATAGGTGCATTATATGGGCTAGAAGATTTTGTTAGTATACCAGACTTCAACATATCTTTTACCTGTTTATCCACTTCTTCTCTATGAATTTCAGGAAATCGATAAGCTTTTGAATAAATGGGTATGTCGTTAATAGTTAGTATTGTATGCTGATATTTACTAACAGTTGTTGTGAGAACGTCCCCTTCTTTATAAAAAATTGAATTAAATCTTTTTATTAAGGTTGTAAGGTTTTCTATTTCTTCTTTATTTAAATGATCAATTGTCAGTTTTTCTGTAATGTGCTGAATATCTGGCTTATGAAATTGAATTTCTATTATTTTAGAACATAAGTTGTCTAACTCTGATTTTTTAATTTTTGTCTCAATGTGATCATCAAATAGCAATTTGCAAGATGCATTTTCCGTTACCAACTCTTGATTTTCAAAATCTATTTTTGCTTTTAATGGTTTTAGTATATTACAACCAATAATTCCATCAAAGTTATTTTCTAAGTTAGCTTCTAACATTTCTACTTTAACATTTGGTAAATTAAATTCTTTAAACAGAGGAATAGTTACTTTTGATTCTATTAAAGCTTTTGAATTTATTGTTTTTAGTGTAATAGGGTTGTCCAGTTTTTGTCTAAAACTACTGTCAAATAAATTTCTATTGATTAAAGATGTAGCTGCTCCAGAATCTATCAACATTTTAATTGGTAAGGTTTTTGTCATGACTATTATATAGGGAAGAGATCTGTGGCGTGCGAGTGAAAATTTTCTGCTTCGATGTTGTCAACTTCCATTTGTTCATCTCGTTGTAGTCTCATACTGTTTGAATTCTGTCTGGTTGTTGTTGTGTTTGACATTCTAGTTTGTGAGCTTTTTTGGTAGTTGTTAGGTGGTTCTCGTCTAGGATTTGAGGTTGATTCCGGTGCTCTACTATTTTGCAGATTACTACTACGAAAGTTTCTGTTACTATTATTGTTTAATGTACTTTGCTGTACAGGCTGTTGCGAGTTAACATTTCTTGAGCCTCTGTTATTGTAATTCAAGTTTTTATACAAGTAATTAGTTTCAATTAAAATTTCTTTAGCACTTATCAATGATTTTGGGTTTCTAGCATTAAGTATTAATTTTGGTTCAAATGGCAATTTATTTATAAAAATTTTTAAAACCATTTTTTCATTAGACACGTAGTCATACCAATTATTATTTTCAAGGTTTGCTCTCAAGTTAAGCTTTGTTAGTTGTCCAACTAAATACTCGTACAAATCATTAATTGTATTCTTACATTCTGCGGCTTTTATTTTATTAACAATAGTTTCAATATTTTCGCAAATTCCAAAATTGGTTTTTAATATATTTTTTATAATTTCCCATTCTAATGGATTTCCGTTATTTATAAGCGAAATGTTTGCCTTGCCTACTATTTTATTACGTATTCTTAAATCAAATAGCCTTAAGAAATTGGGTTCCGTTGTTGTTGTAATGTTGCGTAGCTCATCTACGTGTAAAATAAACAGATCCAGCTCCTCAGCTTTTCCGTTAAATTCTGGAACATCTGCCAACAAATCGAATGTGGTGTGGCGTGACATGATTTTGCGGTATTTAATGTGTTGTTGTTGTAGATTTGATGAACTGCACTTTTTCAGTTATAAAATACAGCTATTTTCTCAGCGTCTCAAATTTCTTTTCAGTAAACTTTTTGCGTTTATTTTAATGAATTCGTATATTCAACTGTATATATATGCGTATATACATACATATATATTTCTTATAGTATTTATTAAGATTTTTATTTTTTTTTTTTTTTCGTTTGGCTATAAAAGTTCACTTTGGCAAATCACTTTTTGTTCTTTTGTATGAATATTTAATTCAAATGTTTATAACTCTAATTTGAGCACTTTTAGTATCTGTTTTTTATTTTTTTAATTTTTTTATTAAATTAATATTAAGTTTTTAAATGATTGACCATTTACACACGGGTATTCCATTGTTTTCGCGACTGCGCCAGTAAAGTAAAACACAAAGTAATTGGTTTTTGTTGTTTATTTAATTGCTTTAGTTATTAAAGCTTGACGTCACTCGTTCATGTACAAATTGAAACTAAACTAAGAAGAAACGTAACTTACATACTAAACTAGTTAAAGGAGAAAAAGGAAATGAGGAAATGTAAATAATATTAACGGGTCTTTATATGCACGAGTATGTACTAAGAGACCCTCCGATCAAAGAGAGGATTATATAAGAACAAAGAGAGTTTTACATGACTCTAGGGGGTGCCGGCATTAAAATTCGGACTTTACTTTTTCACATGCAATTTTGGACCGCACAGTTTGGAAAATAATTATTAAATTTATTTTTTTATTTATTTTTTTTTTCAACACCATACTCAAACGCAAGGCACATAAATACAGGTAGAAGCCAAAATGACATTGCTCTCATGAGAACCAAACCTTTAAACTTCAACTTGGTTATCTTTTATTTCCTATATTTCGTTACGCTTTAAATGTCATGTCGTTTGATTTTGGTTTTTTTTTTTTGAATATTCGTTAAAAACAAATTTTAATTAACATTAGAATTTTTGTAGTGTTGTGCGGCTTATACTTAGTGTATGTGTTAAAAATGCAGCACCTGAAGCCTTGTTTTTATGTGGTGTTAAATATAAATCAGAGGCCACTAATTTTTTAACGTGCCTCAATGTCCTTAGCGTAAGAAGCGTTGGGAAAGCAGCTGTGGGGTAG
This sequence comes from Rhagoletis zephyria, assembly GCF_001687245.7. Classification (NCBI taxonomy): domain Eukaryota; kingdom Metazoa; phylum Arthropoda; class Insecta; order Diptera; family Tephritidae; genus Rhagoletis; species Rhagoletis zephyria. The sequence goes on from NW_016171244.1 coordinate 12,292, forward strand.
AGCTGCAGCGAAATGCCTTGCTGTGCGTTAAACATTTTAAAGCAGCAGATTTCATAAATGCACCGGGAGGTACAGGAAAGGTACGTTTGATGCCAAGTGCTGTTCCTATGACCCTTATGCCGGAAAATCCCTCCAACAACACTGCAACTCATAAATCAAAGACAGAAAACAACAAACAAATTAACAAATTTTAACTAAAGAAAATAAATAAATAAAATTAAACTTCAAATTTACTTAAAAACGGAATTTTTTATTTTTCCTTACACACGCTCATTTTTATTTTTACTCTCCCGAAAACTTTGACTTTTGTAGGTTTAATGTCAATTTGGCTTCTACCTGTTTTTATTGTACCATGACTCAAACGAAGCAACTGAGAGGTTCTTAAGTATAAACTTTATTTTGTGTCGCAAAGAGAGAACCGATTTCTAATTAAAATTTTTGAAAGTAACTCCAAATTAAAAGTAATTTTAAAATGAAGGGTACAGAATTCTTTGACTACTTAAACTCTGAAAGTGGAAATTATCTCATTATTGCTATTCAAAAATGTCATAAATATTAAATAATGTATAGGTTCCTGTGCTATGATATTATAAAGGTATTTTATACTACATGACATATATGTATGTTAATGTGTACACTCATGTTAAAATGAACAACATTTTTATTTTTTATGCACCGCATTTTATTTTTATACCAAAATATTGTTAAAAACAAGTGCTCTGGCGTTTTAAAGTATTTTCTGTTACATTCATAATTTTGGTTTGAATAAAAGCATGATACAATAATTTTTAGAAGGTAGTTTCACTTCTTCTTCTTATCCGCCATGTTAGCTATCTGACAGAAAACGTGTTTCGTATTTTTTGTTGTACCAACTTTTTCAAAAAAAAAAATCCAGCTTTTGACGTTGGAAAAATAAAACAAAGAAAAGCCAAACATATAAGTAGACAAATTTTCGAATATTTTGTAATAATTTTCTTCATAAAAAATTAACTGCTGCTTTCGTGGATATTGCAACACACGGAATAGATGTAAGGACACAGCTATAAGAGCCACCGCACACCACAGACTTTATCGGCCGCCTATTTAAATGATAGGGCTCGCTTGAAATATGTACATGAAGATGTATGGAGGTGCGCACACTACACCAGCTTAATCGCTCTGACCAATAAGTTGTGGTGCAATGGAAAGACTAGCGAGCACATCTAAATTGGCGGCCGATAAAGTCCGTGGTGTGCGATGGATCCAATCCATTATAAACAAGAAATATTGGTGTTATATTTTCATTTTTATGATTTTTATTCATGTGATTAGCAGTGGCAAAAATGTATGTATAAAATACGTATATTTATATTAAAAATTAAGTGATCAGTTATGAAACATATAAATCTTTACATGTTCTGTTAAAAAATATCTAAAATAACAAGCGATAATCGCCGAAGTTCTATATCGTAGCAGTGGCCACATTGCGTGTTTGTCACAGACACGGTTTATGTCAAAAATTTTGAAGTGAAACTACCTTCTAAAAATTATTGTATCATGAATAAAAGTGTACTGAAAAGTACTGATTTTTATAGCATGAACAAGTCTAAGGTACTGATAAATCTGGCAAACCTAACTAAAGCTCATTCTTATTTATTTCCTTTCATTAAAATAAATGTTTTTTTTGAGATTCTTCTTATTCGGAACCAGAAACGAGGGGGCGATCGCGCCAAGAGAGATCGAAAAAGAAAATTTCGGATAAAATATTTTACCTCAAACAGGAAATATTAAAAAAAAATATTTAATTTTTTTAACTTCAATCGTAATTATATTTTAAGGTATTGGCCCAATGCAGGCTTGCTTTGCTTGCCTCGCTTTGAGAACTGTCAAAAGTTATTTGGAATATACTAAAATGTATGAAGGCTGGCCAAATGGCAGCTTTGCTTCACTTGCTTTAAGCGCCTCAAAGTTTCAAATAGACAAATGTTTTATTTGAAAGCGTTTCGTAGGCTTTTGATAAAAAGGTATGTTCCCGTTCTAAATCATTTCAAACAAACTGCTGCATACTTTTATGTACAAACATTTTTTTATGTAATTAAAAAAAATATATATAATATAAGTTATTCAAAGTTTAATAAAAATGATTATATTTTTCCATATTTATATTTAACATATCGCTGGCTGAAAAGTTGCTAAGTCCATTTTTACAAATTTTACAGGAACTTTGAATACAACATTTTGCGTGTTTAAAGCAAAGTAAAACTCCATACGAATCAAAAGGATTCGATCTTTATTAAAAGATTTCGTATTATTTTGGCCTTATCGGATTTTCGGGGCCTCTTCTGGACTTAGAAAATTTGCCTTTCATATAAATAAGAAAAAATAAAACAAGTACATTAATCCTTAATTTCTCTTGCTAGCTAGCGATA
>NW_016171245.1:0-14698 GCF_001687245.7 Rhagoletis zephyria
ATTCCTTAGTCACATTGCTCAAAAAATCTGAAATTCCGGTACATAGAAAAATATATAATTTCAAGGCCGTATTTAAGAAAAGTCGCCTAAATTCGACAATTTATATGCGATTATAATAAATGAGGTATCAGTTTATTTGTAAATAGATTTAATTTTAGATAGTACTCCATATTTTGAAATTGTAGAAATTATCGATGGTTAGAATTTTAAAAATTAAAAAAATATAGGTATTTTTTTAATTTACCCGATAAAAAATCCCAACAAACCTTGTCCGACAATACATTTTTATATACCATTTTAAAGGCCTGTATATCCTCTTCTCAGATCATATTCGATCTTTGAAATCGAATCAATAATAGTCATTCAAAAACTCATAAATCTACAAAATCCTATTTTCTGACCTAAATCGACAGGTCGCGACCTCTAAATGACCTTTAAAAAATCTAAATCATAAAAACGAATTAGGGGGTAGGGTTTTGAAATTTCCAAAAATAAAAAGCATTTTCGATGGACACCCTAATGTGCATACAAACTCACTGATGGCTGACGTAACGACTGAGAAATTTACCACAATCAGGTATCTATAGATATATATATGTACTACATACATATGTATATGTAAACATGGGTATGTATGTATGTAAATATGTACATATTATAGCGCCGGGGAGTTGTTGTTTCGTTGGACCGACCAAACAAGACTTATCACCTCCTTTCTATTAATAGCTGTAGAATATTCGCTGCCTTTGCCTGCTCCCTCCTCAGCGTAACTGCATCTTATTTTCATTCAGTTGTTTGTCAATGACGTTAGCCTATGACTTTTGTTTTTCTTATTTTTAAATTTATGATGTTGTTTAAAAAAAAAAATTGTTTTTTGGCCTCACACAAAATAAGTGATACCACCGGCTTTTACATACAGGGAAACCTCGATATAACGAACCTTAATCAACTTTGATAAAACGAGTATTGATCCGTGTACAGAAGTCCACGTAAGTGGGCCATGGTAGGGACTGACATTCTCCTGGGACTGGCCAAAAGTGATTATTTCAATTCAAATCGCAGCTTTATATAGGAACCAAATACCCGTAAGAAGGCTAAAACCTTGCGTGTGCTTTGTTTAGATCCCTCCACGTTAAAATCCCTCCCAATGAAAAGCAAAACTATCCCTGGGTCCTTTCTTTTGATGAAGACTACGGCAAACGTATGATGAACTATGATTTGATGAATATCCGGACTCCTCATAGGAAAGGTGCACTGCCCGGCTGGTTGATATCCTCGCGAAGACAAAAGCTAATATCATCGCCATACAAGAAATGTGATGGAAGGGGCAAAGCAAGAAACATGTGGGGCCTTGCAAAGTGTGAATTCGGTGTTGGATTTGTGGTGGGAGAGTGACCCCGTCGCCGAGTACTGTCGTTCACGCCGGTTGATGAACGCCTAGCCTCAATCCGCATCAAACCAACATTCTGCAACTTTCTCTCACCTGCGCCCATGCCCCGCCAGAAGAGAAGATTGAGACATCCAAGGATCTCTTTATAAGTAGTTGGACAGCACATACGAGCCCCCGCCACGATATCAAAATCGTTCTTGGCGACTTCAATAGCAAGAAAGCGGATCTTTGATGCCCTCTATCGGGAAACGTCCGATAACAGATTGAGGCTGATCAACTTTGCCACATCCATTAAGCTGAAACCAAATCGATAATGTTGTGATAGACAGAAGCCACGCTTACAGTGTTTTAGACGTACGTACAGTCCGAGGCCTAAACATCGATTCAGATAACTTTCTTGTTACAGCTAAGATAAGCACCGCTTCTATGAAGTAAAAAATTAAGCTCAACGTCGAAAAGCTGCAATCACAACAGACGGCCAATTTATTCGCCACTCGACTCTCACACCTGCTCTCTGAGCGCACTCTTCAACAAACCGGCATACGCGAGCAGTGGAACCCCATTTCCCGTTCATTAAGTACCGCCGCCGAAGAAGTTGTCAGATTTCAGCGAGTCCAAAAGAACAATTGGTATGATGAGGATTTTCAAGAAGCTGCAGAGAAAAAAGATGCCGCCTATAGGGCCACGCTGTGATCGAGCGCAACGCGAGCTATGTAAGACCGTTATAGGGAATTAAAGAGGGAAACGAGGCATATTTGCCGCAAAAATCGAGAGAGGCCCAGGTGCTTGAAATGCTGGCCGATGCGCCAACTACCGCGTCATCAGCATTCTAAGCATAGATTACAAGGAATTGGGAAGGACCTCTTCGAGCCGTTTCATATAAAACGAGGTTTCAGACAGAGTGACTCCCTTTCGTGCGGTTTATTTAACCTGATGTTGGAGAGCATCATAAGAGCCACAGAAGTGAGCCGCTCGGGCCCAATTATTTACAAGAGCATACAACTTCCGGCTTATGGCGACGACATCGACATCATCGGCTACTTCTGTTCTGCCTGCTCGAAATTAGGTAGCGAACCAAGGCGCGTGGGTCTGGTGGTGAATAAGGAGACAAACGCTTGAGCTCTAAAGTATAAAACGCGGATCATGATGCTGGTAGCAGAGAAAGAGGAAGACCCCCTTGGCAAATGAAAAACCAGATGGAGAAGGACTTGGCTTCACTTGGTATTTCCAATTGGCATCAGTTGGCAAAGAACAGAAACAGCTGGCGTGCTTTATTGGGATCGATCAAAATCGCTTAGGCGGTTACAGCGCCAATCAAGAAGAAGAAAACAATATTTGCCTTTGTTTTAACATTTCGCACTTGCAAATGATTTACCTGCCGACACAGCAAATTTTATTTAAATAAAAATTGTTTTATTTATGAACATAAACACGTACATACTTTGTTGTTGCCTTAAACAAAAACAGATTTTATTTTGATATTCGCAAAACTATTCTGCCGCTTTGAGAGATTTTTCCTATTTCTGTCGCTTTGAGAGATTTTTCGTATTTTTCGCATTATTTTATTGCTATTATTTTTGAGATTTGTTTTGTGTTTTGAATGGTATTTCTTATCAGCGTCACTTATCGGCCAAAGCAAATCGAGCGCCTACTAATTGGCTGACGAGCAAAATTTGCTGTAATTTTTCGTTTCCACTGAAGGTATACAGACTGAATAATATACATATGTACATATGTCGGTTGAATATTGTACAGATATATACATATATGCACATACAGTAGCTAAAAATTATACAACACAGCAGATATCGGACAGATGCCTTATATTGACATCCAAACAGAAAACAAAGTAGAGGCCATAAATCGAAATAAACTTTTAAATGCCTCTTTGAGTGGTATAAAAAGATTTGCATTTATTTTTATTATAATGTTTAACTTTTTTATTTTTACTTGCATATACTTATTATGTATTCAGAAGTACATAATTCATTTATATTTTTTGGAGTAAATTTTCCGTACATCTTTCACGCATTTCGGCCGGTAGGTCTCGGTCGATTGTATTCTTGTGCCACATCAACTTTGCTTGCAACTTAAGACTTGTTTCCACTGTCAAATTTAATGGAAGTTGTCGCTAAGTATATTGATTTATATCAGCATAGACCTCCTCACATACTCCATCAATTTGTCAATCGTTTGATCAGCTAAATATCAGCTATGTGATCACAGGTTCTATTTTTCTGGAACCACAAAGCACTAGTGTTTAGTCCTTCCAATAGGAACCTCCTGCTGACGTAGTCAAGTTGAGGCTTAAAGCACTAATACCTGCATGGTTAAACACGGTAGCAGCAGTAGTAAGGTCAATACTTTTCTATGGAAAAATAGTCCAAGTTGAGCTATGAAAGCGATGAGAACTGCAGCATTTAAAACACAGCTCTTGATATATTCTCACATGTGGATGTGTTGGATGTTTACCGCTGTAACACAAAAAAAGTGTTAGGGTTTGGAGATCAGACTATCTTTTTCGTATGTATTTTGAACGGCTGAGCACGAATCTTAAGTCCGTAATATGTCATATAATATCCGCCGTGTTTTTGGGGTTAGGAATAAATCCTGACGTAATGGAGCAAAACGGACTTAAAAAAATAATCCCATCAGCATGTTGGAACTATGTAGACCGAAAACTGCCTGGCCAAGCAATCAACCAGCCCATAGAATACATTATCTGCCACTCTAACGAGTTGGAGGAACTGCGATCTGTTAGGATAGGAAAGATTATGGAAAAAGGGATGAAATAGTCTGCCCATGGTAATAGAAATATATTTGGAGCCAAAGTGAGTTCCATTAGAGACGACCATTAGTGGCCAAAATTATTCTTCGAATACGTTGGGTTAGATGCTCCCCCGGTGTCACGCTTGGACAAAATAGAGGTGGTCAGTTACGAAGTTACGGAGATGGCTGATATTGATCCTCTAGAGTTCCACACTTTTGGTGCCCGTACTTAAATTTTACCTCGCTTGGCAATCTAGTAGAAAGTGTTAAGTTGATTCCACCTCTTCATCCAAAAGGCACTGCGACAGTAGGGATAGGAGGTTAATATGACCTAGTTTTCGTTCAGCATTCGCTGGGCTGACATCAGGTGCATTTCTCCAAGAGTGAACCACCGCGATTCCTCCCCGGTGATATCGTTTCAAGGATAGGTACCCTTTCCTGACCAATCAGCGACCTCTGGGCTCTGATTAACGCTTGGTTTTAATGGCTTACATCTGACCTGAACAAGTTTATATCAGTATGGAAGCCTAAACTTGATTTTGGTGGGAAAAAATTTGACCATTTTTCGTCCCTGACCACCGGTCCGTGCATTGGGCATTGGGGATATACACTCGTTTCACGCAATTTGTGTACAAAGGACTGAATTTTATTTAATTTTTAAACTTATAACTTGTGCATAATTTAATTTAATTCGACTTTTCAAACAGGTGGACACCCTCTTCACAACATTCTCAAACAAACAACAATTTCAGTTACCTATTTCCCTTAGTTTAAGTTGAATTTGAGGTGACAACCCTCCTTGATTGATATCTACTATTGTAATAATTCATTTGACTTAATTGAATTTACTGTTTTAACACGTGGCAGCCCTTTTCACGCGTGTTTCCACAACCGGGACTACGACCGCAGAGAGTCTATTGGTGCCAAATTTTTAGCAACTTTATTTTATATATACATATCTACAGTCATGTGAAAAATAATAAATGTTCAGCTTCGTAGAAAAATTAGAAAATTCAACAAAATTTTACAACTACCAAAAACTTTTTATCAAAAATTTTATTCTATGTATTCTGCTTTTTAACCCATTAATTTCTAATTGAATAAAGTGCCAATTTCAAGTTGCTAAGAATTCGCGTTAATTTTTAATCTTTTTTTTTTTGCTGACGGTGTCACGTATTTTCTTCCATACAAGATATGACAATTTTTTTCCGTATGAAAGAAAATAATAACACCATCGGCAAAAAAGTTATCAAAACTCAACGCCAAGTCTTTGCCACTGGAAACTTACACTTTGTTAAGAATCGAATGGACTATAAAACCGCATTCTTAGAATTTTTGTAAAAATTCTTAATACAAACTTTTTTGTTGTTGTAAAAAATGTTATGTCGCTATTATTTTCCACATGACTGTGTATACTTGAATATCGCAAAAGTAGATTTTTTTTTTTTTAATATATTCCAAGCCGAAACCTTGGTTCGCCGGTGTGTGCTGATTTAAAGTGCATCCACACCACTTGTAATATTTTGGAAAGCGACCCATTTAAGCTGGCCATCGCCAACAAATGTTCCCGTCAGCAAAAATAACTTCAATTTCTTGATGCAAAGCTGTCTCAGGTGGGAAGTACAAGTGCGTGCTTGAATATCGGAAAAGTGTGTCTTTAAGATTTTTAGCGAAAACTTTATAGGTATTTGTGCTAACCCAGTGGGAAACACTACTAGTGAATTATAAATGAATTATGTAAAAAAAACTTAAGCCAGTGAATAATATCTCTTTCCCAGCAAGATATATTAACACAGTAGCATATTTTATCGTTTAAAAGCATATACATATGTATGTATTGTTATACAATGAGAGCAATTGCTTTGCCTACACTGCACTACTAAATTTTGACCGACTTAGCAACAATCAGCTTATGCCGAAAGATATTTTCAACAAATTTTATCATTTCTTTTTTTCTGTTAGTCACTTGACAACAATAACCGCTATAATTCATGCCACCCAATATTGATATGCGTTTCCTGCTCTCTTTGTCTTTATCCATTACTTTCTCCACGCTAAGTACATCACCACTTATATACATATGTAGGGTACATTGACAGCTGTCAGTTAAACAACGAAACGTCAATAGTATTTAATGCTTCAAATGAATAGTAATTAAGCCGAAGCCCAACATAAATGTCAGTGTGTCTATCAAAAAAAACAAAAACATAAAATACAAATAGAAGTAAGTTTCCATAAAAAGAGAGTCTGTTCATGACTATTGTGGCATACATTTATACTTTATTTGAAAAGTGCATACATAGTTATGTATGTATGTATCGCTTCCTATGTTAATTAGATACATGTTAAGCCGTAATAGAAATTAGGCACAGTATTAATTTTTACAGCAATTCGTTGTTGCGCATTTTGTGATATCAAATAATAGGGCGTTTCTCTAAATCTTGCAAGATAGCACGATAGCACCAAAATGCATAAATGCAGCAAAAGTCTGTGTCAAATATGTAGTGCTAGTGAAATTTGAAATGCACTACCACTAACCATATAGTGGTAGTGAAATTTGAAATGCGCTATCACTGAAGCCCTAGTGGTAGTGAAAATCTCGATTTAGTGCAGCGTGCCCAACCCTGTTATTGCACACATAGGAAAACTTTACACACTGTACACTAGTTTTGCAAGGCTTAGAGAATCCACATAATATGTTTCAACATTTCTGACAGTTCATACTGTATTAATGGCAGATCCCTATATTTTGTGCTAAAAATTATAAAAAAGGAATTTTAGAAAATTTATTGGAAATTCGAATTGCTTTAAAAAATTAAGAGCAAGAGTTTTCATGAAAATTCCCATTGAAGTTTTTTATACCCATAGCTGGTACATTAGTACCAAAACAAAAAGGTACTCTTTCCATCGGAATTAAAAAATCTTTTATTTTTTAATGGCCTTATTCATAAAAAATAAAGTAGCTTTATAAAAGGTTTATAAATTGAAAAATCTATGACAACGTCAATTAATAAAGCTCCTTAAACCTACTTTATTTTTAATGAATAAGGCCATAAGACTTTGCCAAAATATTTCAGAAAATATTGACTTGAAAATATCTACAAAAATAGAGATTTTTTTTTTAAATAAAATAAGTTTCAGAAATATTTTTCCAGAAAGATCACCTCAGATGATTGAAGAGATTAAGCTTAAAACGTCTGCGTAAAAATATTTAAAAATTTATTTAAATTCAAATCGATCCTGCCCATTTCGTCTTGGATTACATTCTACTCTACTAATGTAGAGACATGTAATTCTTCCAAAAAAAAAAAAAATCATATCTCCGAAAAAAAAAAATTTAGCTACTAGGGATTCGGCTCGATTGTAGTTCAAAGTGCCTATTTTCTTGTGAAAAAGTTTGAAAGAAATAAAATATATCTGTAGATTTTCTAAAATTTAATTTCGAAAAATTTTTCATAAAAATAAATTTAAAAAATGTATTAAAATAAAAATCTATAATTTTACCATTCTATCTTGAAGAGGCGATAGTTGAAACCCATTAGTTTTTACAAATTCGTGTGCAGTTGAAAAAAAGAATCACCAGATATCGATTTTTATCTAAAAAAAACAAAATATCTTATAAGTCACACCAACACACAACATACTTCAGTTTCATCGAAATTGAAAATCATGCCCGTACCTGACCGGTTGTCTTGAAATGGAAAGCAGCATATGCATTAACATAAAATATTTTTAACTTAGTTTCATTACAAAAATCTTATTATCAATTTTCTAAAAAAATTTAGCTGGATTTGTTTACAATTTGTCAATTAATGACTGGTTTCATAAGTGGTGCCACAAAATAATCAGCCGAATTGGAAAGTTCTTGTGCAGCGTTACAAAAGATGTGGGCTATTATTTTACTAGACTGAAAGCAATAATTGCCAAACAAGTAAAGTACAATTCTACGAAAAAAAACTGTATCAGTTCAGGACAATTCTCACATACCTACATACATACAGATGTGTTTATGTATAAAACCAAAATTTAAGGGAAATCCCCAAAAACTTTATTTTGAAAGTTCTACGAATGTTATTAATTAATTTCATGCTTCTAAGAACGAATATTTCGGCTTTGTTTAGAATTTAAATTCACTTAAGAATCCAAATCAATCTTTCATTTCTCGAAATTTGCAAATTTGACGCTCAGTATATAAACATGATTGGATGGGTACTGAATGATATTGAAATTTAAAAATATTAAAGGGTGTCTAAAAATTACACAATTCAACTTGGCTGTACGACAGCAAAGCCTACTGCCACGGAAACGATATTCTGCGTTCCAATAAGTAGTCCGATAACCGAAATGATGAGCTCGAGGTAGCATTCGCGAAAAAATTCCTACCTGCCTACCTGCCCGGAAATATACCCAATTTATTTCGAATACAAGAGTGGCTAAGGGGTGCCGCTACTTTCTTGCTCGGATTGCTCAAATTATACAAAGTTGTTGCATTTTTCTAAGTAATCCAATATTGGTGACCTTATTTAGGGTAGGTTATCATACAATAAATCCCTATACATATAGTTAGAGTACTGAGCTTAAGCTCGAAACTCGGAAAATTTCAGAAATATTACAAAAAATCACACATCATTTAATTTTTTTAAATTCGTAGAAACTGGTGCCGGGTTTTCTCTCGGCGCTTAATGACAAACATTTCAATGACGTAGTTCGGTATGAAAAAATGTCCATTGCGTTACGTTTACAGTCATTTCAATACCTAGTGGAAATTCAGTATAAAAAATACCCGTAATTTTTTTGTTCGAAAAAATTTCAACAAATTTCTACTTTTATTTATTTGCATACATATTCTCCAAAAACTAAAGAACAAAAATGTTGGCTTTTTCTTCCCGAAATATCTATTAAAAGTTTAAAAGAAAAAATTGTATTTTTAACACAAAATTTATTTATTTTTTTCAATCATGCCTTGAAACTATTCATGACCTATAAAAGTGTAAAAGTGTGTTATATGTATGTATTTCACTAAATTCGGTAAGCAGCTTTTAATTTTGGAACACCCTTTATGTCGTATTTCAATGAAAATTAATCTAAATATTTTGAGTATCTTGTACACACGTAGCCACATACATACATACATGTTTGCATACGTATTTATCTATTTACATACATATGTACCTACTATGTATACATACGTACACAAACTTACAACTTTTAGCTTCATTGGCGTAAGTAAACCTTCCACCCCAAACCATCAGCAGGCGTAGAAGAAAGCCAATAGTAACAGAAACACCACAGACTTTGTGGCTCTCAAGACTCGTGACCAGGGCTACCGACTTGGCTCAAACCGTGACATTTTTGGCCCTATTTTACTTCAAATGGCTTTTAATTTTTCAATTTGTTACTTTTAAAAAAGGTAATATTTTAATAAAATTAGCGTGTACTTCTTTTGCTCAACAATTTTTTTTTTTAATTTCTATAGTGTATACAACTGGTTATTTTACCCCTTATTCTTCTATTTGGCACATTTTGGCCTTTTTTCATCCTCAATATGGCACTTGCTAGCTAAGTATAGTTGGCAACCCAGCTCGTGACGTAGTTGGTCACAGCTAAAGAGCTATGGTCTGATTATGGCAACTTAACGTAAATTACAGACTCTCACTTAAAAATTCTCTTAAATGGATGTTGCTTAAAGCTCAGTTAGTCTAGACTTAACTTAATTTAGCTTGCCATAAGAAATCATCAACGATTACTCACACGTCCAGAAGCGGAAATTTTTTTTTGTGCCACATCACAAAATCCCGGCAAAAAAATAAACAGGTTCTTAGTTGCTTGCGGTAAGTTTTAACTAACCGCCAACACAGTTTGTCATATAACAGGTTGAGCAAAATATTAAGTTAAGTTAAGTTAAGTTACGGAAATTAAGTCTAGACTAACTGAGCTTTTATAATTGAACAGCCGAAACTTAACGTAACTTAATGCCACGTCGAAATCTGTTTCATTTTGATTTTGTAAGTTCTATGTTCCGTTAAGTCAAGTTAAGTCGTCATAACCAGGCTTTTAAGGTGCCACTGCCATCAACAACTTTTCAGGCGTTGCAGTCTCTCAGGGATGCCAGCTTCGTGCAAATTATTTCACTGCAATGAAATTTTAGCTTTGTGGAGATTGCGTGAATAGTTTCAAATTTAAGGCAAAAATAAATATTTGACTATAATGTCACATGCATTTGTATGTAAGTATGAATACATATGTATACTGTTACCTTAAAAAAGAAAAGCCCTATCTCACATCGTCGCAGAAATACCTCCTTGACGAGCCTGGAGGTGACCGTTCTTTTGGAAAGGGCCCTTATGGCCGCCTAGCTATCTGAAAATATAACTAGAAACGCGCCATTTAAACGCTTCTCAAGGTTCAATCCGGCACAAATTGAGATTGCTAGTACCTCGGCCTAAAAGACGGTGGACAAAGTACCCATGGCAATAGAGAGTTTGGTGCAAGGAGCAAAGACATCCGCTCCTGCTCTGCGCTCCATATTTCCTCCGTCTGTGTAAGAGTTCACTAGTTCTAGTAAATCAGTTGACCAGATATCTCGATCTGGAATTTTGCCCTGAAATTTCCTTCCAAAGCAGATTTCCTTTGGCATAGCGTCGGCGAATTCGCAGATTCCTAGGACTAGTATTTTCTCAAAATACCTTTGTGTGGTGTCTTACTTTTAAAAGTACTGTCAGAATTTTGCATTTGCAAATTTCTCGAAGCTGCTGCTTCTTGGACAAAAATGTGGTGTGGGGTTAAACCTAGGAGCGACTCTTAAGACCGCGGTTGAACACGTTCTCATTGTAGAGCCATCCTTTAGAGTGTTTTCAGACGCGAAAAGGGCAGTTTTTTTGCAATGTTTGTGGCAATGTTCAACTGCAAAGTCTTCCATAGGACCACATGGCCCTTGTGGCTTTACTAAGAGTTTTGTCTAGCTGGAAATTCCAGGTCGTCCGCATAACCAACAGCATCGTAACCACTTTCCTTACTTAGTTTGGTCAAGAGGTCATCCACGACGAGAGACCAGAGTAGAGAAGAAAGAACATCTCCCTGTGGGCACCCTCTTGTGGCTCCATTTCTTCTATTCTTTTATTGTTAAGTTGGATTAATTTTTTTGAATTTTGTGCAAACCTTGAAACTGTTATTTATTTTTTCTTGCAGCGGGTGCAATTTTGCTTGTTAACGTTTACGTTTACGTTAAAATCTGAGTCATCGCTCATGGTGATTTTTGTTTTACATAAGCATCAACGTTTGAATCACTTCTACGCACTATTCAACTGAGTTTTGCTCCATGACTAAGTTTGCCAAAGCCTGATGGTAGTACCAATTGTCTGAAAAATAAATAAAATAAAACATTAACAGCCAGTTTCACCAAACTATTTAAGTGGAAATTAACTTTAATTTAATTTTGTATTTAATTCTCATTTAAATAATTTTCAGTTTCAATAAACTATTTATTTAAGTGAGTAAAAAGTGGTTGTAAAACAGACTAGGACTAGCTTTCGCTTTCATTTGTACTGAGAGCTTTTGAAAGCTTTGGCACGCTGTGTTGTAAAAGCAGGGCTGGTATACAAGTAAGCAGCAGNAATTAAAATTGATTGGTGAAACCGAAATTAAAGTAATTTTCACTTAAATAATTTGGTGAAACTGGCTGTAAGCATATCACAAATAATTGCTGTTAAATATCTGAATCACCACCTTTTATCACCCGATTCTTTACATTCGCGGTGCCACATTTAAAAATACTAAACGGGAAATTGAGACAGTGTTGGCAACCCTAGTTACTCTTTTCCAGCAAATTCTCTGCAATAAGCGAGTCATACAAGTATGTAAATATGCGCTCACCCATTTTTGCACGCTGCTTTAGTATACAATGGTTGTTGAACGATCTTTTAGATAGCCGCTTTTCGTTGTGTATTCTTATTATTTTTACGATTTTTTTTTTTTACTTTACTTTTTTTCATTTGCCTACATGAGGAAGCGCGCGTATGTATATCGAGCTAATGCGCTGCTGGTGAGCTACGATCAGTTGAATGGCAAACCTCGTATGGAAAAGTACATGAATTTTTACGCGATCGCTTTTTTTTGTTTCTTTCTTTTACAAACGGCAAAATCAAGTTTCGTTAATTTATTGATTGCAACGGCGCGTAGGTTGTAGTTTTGGAAAAAGAAATTAATAAAATAAATAGGTATACAAATCGGAACAACAATGTGCAAAATAAAAAAAATAAAAATCGAGCTTTTTTTGATAATTCGTAAAAATTTTAAATACATAAAAGAATTAAAATTATTTTTCTGCTTCAAACCGCCAGCGGAAACAAAGCTTTTGTTTACACATCCATTCTGCGTGTTTGTCGCTCACAAGAAATATAAAAAAATATACACATATAGGTACCTACTTAGGTATACTACGTTCTGTGTAGCTGCTACTTAGACGTTGATATGCATATATATATTTTTTTTTAGTTGCTTTGGCATGTTTATGATGGACAAACAAAGTCAGAAATCGAAAAAAGCAGCGAGCAAAGTGAACCGCTGATGCGCATAATAATAGAGTAGACTAACAAACGTAACATAAACAGAAATGATATTGAAAAAAAAAGTTTTATGGAATAAAATTTTAATTACAAATGATATTGCAAATATCCACTATTTCTTATCCCCCAAAATATCTGGAATGATAACTCATTTAAAACATTAATTTACACATGAAAACTGTTTTGGGATACAAATTATGGCTCCTCAAAAGATTGCACCAAAAGAAATTTCATAACAACAACAGAGAATTGCACTGAAAATAAAAAGTTGCAACGTGAACAAGTCCAGAAATAACAACGCATAAATTTTGTTTTATGAAATACTGAGCGTGTTAGCTAGAGAGTCATAATAAGCAAGGTAATCTCAGTGAGCGCGCTTATCGTGGACAGTGTTGCCAGAAGTATAGATTTATCTTCAAAAATCTTATCTTTAAAAAGAACTCGTTAAAATCTTAAATTGTAGATATTTAAATTCAACCAAAATTTCATATAAAAAACCTTCACTATAGAGACCTTCGGCAGCGCTTGCAGATTTTCCAAATATGTGGTTTTAACATCAGATTAATTAAAATAAAACAAAAATTGGTAACAAATAGAAACCACGTCTTTAAGCGGTATTCTTTTGGATATACAGTGACTCAAACAAGTGTTCACGTGTGGATTTTTTTTTTATAAATAATGACAATACCTTTCAAGGTATTTTTCTATAAAAATCTTAAACAAGATTTAGGCAAAACCTTATATGTAAATCAAAGCTTCAAACTTTATACAGAATTTAGAAAACTGTAACAAAATTTCGAGCTTTTTAATCTGAATTTGTACAAAATTTTTGAGTATGCAGTTTTATAGCCCATACGTTTCAACCGACTAAAAATTCGCGTGATATTCGTGAAGAAAAATTAATTATAACTTTGTACGAAATTGGCAGTTCTATGCAAAATAGAAGCAAAAAAAGTCGGAAGAATTTTATTCATTTAAAACTGATTGAGACTGGAATATTTCTATCTAGAAACATCCATTTAATGTAACTTCATATCGAAACCCCTATCTCGGCAGCCAGTTCGAAAACGCCCTATATGAGAAAACTTTTCAAGAACACCCTACTTCAGACTTTGGTTGAAGAGCGCCTTATCTCAGAATTCGGTTTAAAAACGCAGTATCTCAAATGAAAATATATTGAAAATGAGTCTCCCGTCAGAAGTTTTTTGTAAATTTAAATCCTCAAAAAAAATGTTTTCTTAATTTTTTTAGTTTTCTGATTTTTGATAATTTATAGCCAGTTTCACGAAAGTAATTTAAGTAAAAAGTTATTTTTTTAGTTGAATTTAATATTAAAACTGACAGAAGGCAAAAGATCATTTTTCGCTTATTCGGGTGACAAACGGGCTCGCTTATTTGCATAAACAGCCTTTAGTTGCATTAACTCACACATTTTCCTCTTGCAAATGCGCATAAGCAACCGAACAAATGCACGAAATTTTTTTTGGAATCAACTCGGATCAGGGGAATTTTCGTTGACAGCACTGGTAAAAACGGCCAGTTGTGGTCTTTTGTACAAGCAAGCAAACAAAGAAGCGAGTTTGGCGTCCGCGATAGCCGAGTAGTGAGAGTTGCATGCTACAAGCCAGCAGCTGGATGGATCGATCCTCGTTTGGAGCGATTGCCAAACATTTTTTGTTTCTGTTATTTATTTCATTTTATTTTTAGTTTATGTTTAATTTTACTTTTATTTGTTTTATTTTTTACATTTGTTATTTTACTCTTAGTTAATTTAAATTTTTAGAGTTGAATTTGATTAAACTGTCAACAACTAACTGAAAGCAATGTTAAAATATATAGAACATTAAAAAAAAGAAATGAATAAAAACGAAATAAATGAAATTTTACTGGCCGTCGGACTCGAACCCACTACCTTGCGGCTCGTTTATCCGCATTACTGCCGTCTGTCAGGGCAAAATTATTATGCGCATTTGTG
>NW_016171246.1:0-14696 GCF_001687245.7 Rhagoletis zephyria
AGAGGAAGCATCGAACAAAAGGCAGTATTGCCAAGGTTTGAATTTGAAATAGCACCAAATTTTTTTATTTGTGTATTTTATAGACTTTATATGCATACACAATTTTATTGTAAGGATGCCGATTCAAATTAATAAAATCAATGTTGCACGACGGTCGATTTCTTCTGGCATGATTGAAGGTGCTGCCACATATTGTGTTGTCGCTTATGATTGTCACTGTACCATGATTTTGTTTAAATTTTTATAAAGTCGCTTACCACAATTACGATTGTTATAAATTTTGCTTTTATTTTTTAAAGATTTTCTGATTTGGTGTCTTCAAACTAAAAACAAAAGCATCAAAAACGCAACAAGCACCAAACTCAAAAATTTTCGCGTTTTGAATACCCACTAAATTTGGTGCGAAAAGCATCAAGTTGCCAACAGTGAATGTAAAAAAAGTATTTTATGATGTCAGCGATTGGGTGGATGCTGTCAAATCGACGAAGAGAGGGTTAGCGTTCTGCGAATGGCGCGACCTTTATTTTCTGGATCGTGAATCACTACATCCATGCAGCTGTCTAATATTTAAGAAAGCAAAGAAGTTTAATTCTGGTTCGTTGCTCCCTAAATGTGCAACTTTTTTGGGAAAGTTTAAATGAAGTTCACGTAAAATGAAATAAGAATATCACACGGAAGAAAGCTCGATTTGTTGGTTGCCGCAAAGCATGCAATGCTTGCAAACATCGCCATCGCAAGTGAACAATCATTTTAACATCGCATACTCTTTATAGGCACGAATGATAGATTACAAGATTGCGCATTCCCGGCAAAGTCTTATTTAGTTTTACAATCAATTTAGGACTTTTATGGTTTCCTTATAAAATAGTGCGTAAAACCCTCACCAAAATTGAAAAAAAGCCAAAAAGTAAAAAATTAATGTCTTTGCTGGGTAAATACTCACAGATCTCTTAAAGATTCTTCATTCTCATATATGTATATCATTAGAAAGGCCTAAGTTTCTTCTTTTTAAACCTGGCAATAAACTGAAACTTGTTCATAATTAACTAAGTTACTGGCTTATAAGTGCGCAAATGTACGAAAAACCGGTTTTTAACGGTAAATCAAGATTTTGGGGGTGCTTGACAAATTTCATATTTTGATTCTTGTTTTACTCGAAAGGACCTACCTGAAAATATACATAACTTCCCAGGTGTTTTCTAGTGTCGCACAGTGTAATTAAAAAAAAAAAGAAATACTTAATTCACCTACGTACTAGCATTTTCAACGCGAATACAATTTAACGAGAACGTGAGTTTGCAACTTCAGTTTTTTATCATTTATGGCGGTATTTTAGTGCATTTAAATTTGTAGATTCTTGTAAGTTCAGTGCTGCCAGATCTTTCAAATTATTTCATGTTTTAACTGTCTATTACCTAGTTAATATGGCATCATGCGCGGTATCGAATGTACTCGTGTCAGTGTAGCTCGCTTGAAATGCAAGTTTTTATATGCAACAAAATGTAGTTTGAAGAACTATTTAAATATTTTACTTCATATAGAGTTGCATAAAACAACCGTGTGAACAAATCCCGTGTATATATGCACTCTTAACACGATTCAACAACTCTTAGGCACTCCGCACATTAAGCTCCTAATCATTTCGGCATACTAAAGTATACATTACGATTCAAAATCATGTTTTTGCCTAATCAAAAGCTTCATGAATCGGAGCGCCCAATATTGTAAGGCGCTTGCAGTTTTGAAATCGTCATTTGTTTACTTTTTTGTGTTGGAAATAAAATTAATTTGTCGATTCAATAGAAGTAAATTGAAAATGAATGATTTCGTGCTAAAATTCGTGCAAATTGTATTAAACCACAAGCGTTTATGCAATATTTCGGAGCAGAAATATTTTCGGAAGTGCGTAGTTGCGAAAGAACGGCCAGAAAATTTGTTATGTGTAGAAAGTGTTTTTTAGCTGGTGAGTTATGCACGGCGTGCAAGTGTGCAGAAGTCGAGCAGCGTTGCCAATTTTGGTACTTTCGTACCAAAACTGGTACTTTGAAAATTATTTGGTACGTTGGTACGTTGGTACGTTGTTTTTGATTTTGGTATTTTTTCCTTAAAGTTCGGGACAACAATATTTTGTTTTTTATTTCCATATATGTTCTATATATTATTTTCATTCGTTAATTAAAAGTCCAATAATTTAAACGAGAGCGTCAATATAATTAAATCGTCAGTACGCGAAAGTCGACTATAGTACGCATCCTTGCGAAAGTCATCGCAAAGCCATCGATGTTATGAAAACATCGACTAACAGTGTGCATCTTTACAATTCTTGTAAACTACACAATAAATATATGAATAAAGACAGACGAGTTTTAATGGAAATAGATGANACAATAAATATATGAATAAAGGCAGACGAGTTTTAATGGAAATAGATGATGGACAAGTAAGAAAGCAAAATTTATTTGAAGTGGAATAAATTTATTAAATTTGTGGTTTGTTTGCAGATTCGTGATTAAAAAGAAAAGGGAAAATTACAATAACACACATCAAGAAGCCTCAAATTAAGGAGGCATGTCAGAGACGTAAGTGTTTGTGGATTTGTGTTAAATATGTACATACATACATACATTCATATGTATATGTAATATTTCTATTTTGAATCATATTTTTCAGTGCTGAAATCAAAAGAAAGTTTAGAGNTTGTTAAATACCCTGCAAAAAATGGGACTAATCCGGGATGACTCCGGGAGCAATCGCAAAGGAGCATGCGACTAATACCATGTTTGATCTCTTTATATGGAATGAACTGTTCGCTTTTGTTCGAGCATGTCCTATGAAGAGACTAATTGTTCACCTTTATACCCGAACGGGTATAAAAAGCGACTAGTCACTTTTAAAAAATAAAAATAAAAATGTGCGCCAGCTGAGATTCGACCGGGGTGCTCAGTTTTGTTAGGCGAATACCCTCTCTGTGTCCCAATGCCGCACATGAAATTCATTGACTAAGTGCGTACATATCATCCGATCGAGAGTAGTCTCGGAATACTCTCCCCTGCAAAAAATTGTGCGACTAATCTCTAAAGAGAGATTACTCTCAATCGGGTATAATTGGGCATTAATTAGTCGCAACTAGTCTCATACGGGTACTAACGGAGATCAATTATGGAGATCCCTTATGGGTATAATTGGAGATCAATTAGTCCTCAACTCATCTCTAACGGGTACTATTAACGATTTAATGATATGTACGCACTTAGTCAATGAAATTTTATGTGCGGCGTTGGCACGCAGAGAGAGTATTCGGCTAACAAAACTGAGCACCCCGGTTCGAATCTCAGCTGGCGCAAATTTTTATTTTTATTTTTTAAAAGTGACTAGTCGCTTTTTATACCCGTTCGGGTGTAAAGGTGAACAAACATCTGTTTCCGCAAAAAAGAGCTTAGTAATAGTAGTTAGATATGTCGCCAATCTAATTGTTCGCTCTCGCTTCCTTGCTTTAATGGAATTGCCAAAATGTGACGCAAATTTAGTGTTTGCAGCTATTAAAGATTTTTTCCGTGCATATGAGATTCCAATTGAAAATGTTATTGGCTTGGCTACGGACGGAGCAAGCGTAATGGCGGGACATTTAAAAAGCGTTAGAACTCTATTAGAAGCGGAAACAGATATTTTTTTACTTAAAATGTACATGTCACTCACTCCACCTCTGTACAGGCTATGCTTGCAAAAAATTGGCACAGCAAATAGAGTGGCTGTGTCGAAATATTTAGGGGTTTTTCTCGCACAGCCCTAAACGAGTATACGATTTTATAGAATTTCAGAACTATTGTGCGGTAAAACCACACAAAATTTTAGGGATATCCCATACAAGGTGGTTCTCATTAGAAGGAGTTATTTTGCGCATCCTTGAACAATGGGATAGTGTAAAGCTATTTTTTATTAGTTCAAAACCAGAGGTCAATGCGCTCCGATCTGATCAGTTGGCTGAAAAAATGGACAATGAAACCAAAGTTTNTAAAGCTATTTTTTATTAGTTCAAAACCAGAGGTCAATGCGCTTCGATCTGATCAGTTGGCTGAAAAAATGGACAATGAAACCAAAGTTTACTTTTTATTTTTATTATATGTGCTGCCGTTAATAAATAACTTAAACAAAGACTTCTAATCAGAACAAAGCCGCTTGCCGTATCTATATTGTAATTCCTTGTTCATTTTAAGCAATTTTATTAAAAAAGGCACACCACCTGAAGTCAATATTGATTACAAAAATGTTTCTAATCATATGCAAAAAGACAAAATTTTCATAGGATCAAAAGCCGAAATATTTTTATCGAAAACTAATCTAACACTTGGGCAAATAAATAAAATAAATGACAGTATTTTAAAATTTTATATTGAGCTATTAGACCAAGTCAAAATGCGGTTTGATTTTAATAGAAAAGATCTTGAATTGTTAAAAATTATAACACCTTTTGAAGTTTTGTCTGATAGGGATAACTTTATATTTGATCTCATTTTAAAATTTCAAAATTTAAGTGATGATAATGATAAAGTCAGTAGCCAATGGACTTTACGTAAGTTAAGCGACCATAATTTGAAAAGCGATTTGGATATTAATTCTTTTTGGCAAAAGGCAGGAAGCTTTAAAAATGGATTGGGCGAGCTAATGTTCCCGGAACTGACCAATTTTATTTTTAATTTATTAACTTTGCCGCATAGCTCTGCAGATGCAGAAAGAAAGTTTTCGTCCCTTAATCTTATTAAAACAAGTCCTAGAAATAAGTTAGAAGTTAAGACTATCCATAATATTATGGTATGTAAAGAATTAGTTAAAAATTAAATGCATTATGTATGGTCTCCTGCAAGAGACTATAAGCCCATAAAGTGAAACCAAAATGCAGGCTTTGACAATCACGGAAAAAACTATTAGCACTAAGAACTTTCTACAATGTGTCCAAACATTTTTATTTTTATTTTTTTCTGGTAATTTTCCATGAAAATATAGTTTAACCTAAAACAAAAAAAAACATGAAAAAATATAATCTGCTTAAAAAGATTAAAATTCGCATGATTATATATTGAATTCCCTGAGATTTGATCAGAGAAATAATATTTTTATGTTTTTTGTTGTAGTATGAATTAAATTTTTATAAAAAATAGCGGAACAATTATAATTAAAAGTTTGCGTACATTGCAAAAAGTTTTCTGTGCCAATATTTTTTTCCGTGAATGTAGTTCCTTTTAGTTTGATTTTAAGCTTTAATTCTTTAAATAATTTTGTTAAAACTTAATATAGTGAAGTGAATTTATTTGTGGTAATTTATGTTTAAAACTTGTTGTTTCTGTATTGAAAAATAATAAATAAATAAAAACCATTCGTACTTTATTACTGCAAAATAATCTTTTTGGCACTCTCAAAAGCGTTTTGGTACGCTTTTTGGTACGGAAAAAAATTTGTGAGTGGCATCACTGAAGTCGAGTCGTCATGCATTCGTTTCGGCATGACGAAACGATTACTCTACTTTGATTAGACGCGTAATGTGCCGAGTGCCTTAACTCGCATCCAAAATGTGATTTATGTTATGTGCACGGTTAAAAGTTTCAATTCGATTTAAGAATGAGTTTACATGTGTGTGTCCAAATAACATGGTTTGACTTAGAACGATTTGAAGCATCATATAAACATGGTATATGATAGATTTGTGTTCAGAAAAAAAGCACTAAAAAGGCACTGGGCACTAAACCATTTTTCTTTTGCGTTTAAATTTGCAAAAAGGACTAAATCTAGTGCTTAAAGCACCAAGTTGGCAACTATGCTGCTCCTTGTCGAATGTTTTATCTCTTTCCCGGACGACTGTGACGAAACTGTGAAAAATCACTCTTATGCGGCGAAAGAAGTTTTACTTTAAAAAACAACAACAACATACTTTTGTCCTGCTTCACGGCCCCATGTACTCGGTATAGTTAAACATTCATCCCCGCCGTGAAAAAAGCGCAAGACATCGCCGCCAAAAACATATCCGACATATTTCACACGCGAAATACCGGTACCATAAGGCTGTACTGACCAATGCGTTACGTGAAAACTGGCATTTACAATGGACTGTTCGTTTTCCTTGGTTGTGTGCTGTAGATGCATATACATATAAAGTTATTATTATTGACAAAAGAATAAATTGCTTAAAAACATGCACGTACCAAATACCGTTCTGTGGCCACCGAGACTAAAATCAAATCATCGCCTACTCGCACTTTCTCACCTTCAGATCTTTGTTTACTTGCTGGATGCACTGTCCACCAGCAAGCTTCACCTTGGCTGTGTTCTTGCAATCCCACGTCGAAAGACAATTTGTCGTTCGAAGAAGAGGTAGACAGGCAGGCCAAATACTGCAAGCAGATATTAAATTTATTTGAATTAGTGTAAATCTTCATATTTGCATACATATGAACATAATTACATTTTAAGATCAGTAAACCAATAAATCTTATTAACACGTTTACTTACCATATCACTATTGTGATGCCGTAAGAGTATCGCATTTCCATAAAGCAAAGTTCTGTGACCGGATCCAGTACCTTTGCCCTGAAATTTACAAATTTAATAATAAGTATTTATGCGTTTACAGTTATCTTTGTGACTGTTTTTATTTCTATAATAAATTCCGCAATAAAATCATTAAATTCAAAAGAATCGCACGTTTATTGCTGCATATAATATATTGCAAAAAATGGACTATACAAAAGGGTTTCGCGCTTATATAGAAAAATTAATACATATTACAAATATATCATATTAAAGCAAATGGAATCTAAGAAACAATAGAGATATCAAGGTAGATACACATATAGTTATCAATAAGATAGGGTCATATATGTAATACTTCTATATTGCTAGTACAATCTGATCGCAATGAGTTTTCCATTCGAAATCAAAGAAAGACAGCCTATTAAAATTTTTGTGATTGTAGAAGTATACGTGTATATTTGTAAACTACTACATAGAATGAAGTGCCATATCATAACAGGGACGGTTCAGGGAATTCAACAAACAAACACAAATTTGACGGTCTGATGTTTCTTTCACGCTTTTTTCAAAATTTAATTTTGATGCATAAATGCCTCTTAGAGCACCTGCATCAAAAAGCAAATTTAAAAAAATATATATATACCTACATTATTTTAGCGGTTAGGGCTCGGTATGACGAATTTTTCCGATGCTCCTCGTTATTTGGAAATCTGAAAAATTGGAAGATAGAAGATCTTTTCCTAACAAAGACAAAACTTATTTACACATAAAGCGGTGTGGTATTTTATATGTTGGCCGAAACCAATAAAGCACGAGTTCAGTGCAAACTTCATTTCTGGGTCATCCTACAGTGGAGTGATCGGAAGGGAATTGAGGCATGCTTCTATACGCGAGGCCAGGGTCCGCAATTGAGTGTATCACATTGTATGATAACCCACGCAGCGAACCAAATGATGCTTAGCAGATTTACCCGAAACCTCCCAGAGACCACACTGGTGGTGCGCACAAGAAGTGATGAAATTCTACTGGGTTCACATGTTCGCCTACGAGCGTTGGTTGTTCTCATTGTACCACGCCACCAGGTCTTCCTGGACCAGTCCATCCGCCCCCATGAACGCCGTGCTGTTATCGCTACATAAATCGCGGCAAGGACCCTGCCGACTGATGAAGGGAGTAAAAGCGTTGAAGAACGCTTGCGGAGACAGATCATCCACCACACCGATGAGAACGGCTCTAGTCGCCATGCATACAAAAATCGCCAAGTATGTCTTCACGCGAGTGCGAGAGCGTTTTGTGCCAATCCGTAGAGTGAAAGGACCGCAATAATTCATTCCAGAGGATACAAACGGTCTTGCAGGTTTAACTCGTCCGGGTAACGAACTCATTTGCCGCTTGAGCATGGCCTCTCGATGGCGTCGACACACGATGCAGTCGTGTACAAAAGACTTGACGGCTTGCCTCACGTTTTAAATCCAAAAACGGCGTCGAAGTATATGCAGCGTCAGCTGTGCTCTTGCATGTAGCGTTCACGGTTGCCATTTCCAATTTATTTTTCGGACCAAAAAATGGACCAAATGTTAAAAAATTTACCAATTTTTATTACATCGGGTAATCGAGTGGAGTTTATACCTCTTTATCAAGAAAATATGACAATTCAGTTTTTATATCGACTTTTTTTTATATAACATCCAAAGTGCATTAAAATTGTATATTATTAACATTATACTATTTATAGTTTTATATTATAATTTGTTTTTTAAATTTGATTTTACTAATGATGCGCTCAGCTGCTGCGGAACTGTGAGGTAGATTAAAAATATTATGAACTAATCACACAATTCTCCAAAGGCCGCTTCACCCACTCTATCTTTAATCACACTTACTTGATCCCAAAAACGGTCTATATAGGTAAATTTTTTGAATTTACCTTCACTCAGCCTCAATTTGCGAAATTGAAATTCAATTATGTCTGCATCATTTTTACCGATTCCAGAAAATGGGCGAGTAGCGCAAAATTGATACATCAGTATCAGAAAGAACTTTATGTGGTGTAATAATTTCAAGATGTTTAATATCTTTTCGATTGAAATCGAATATTATTTTCATGTGCTAAATGCTATGATTTAAGTTTAGCTACCTTTCCATTTTTTTACCAGCCACTTTAGTCACCGAGTAATTGAAATTAGCAAGAAACCGCGGTATTGCCATATACATGCCATATTTGAAGATGTGGCAAGGCGAGTTCACACTTTTAGCAGGTGTTGCCAATCGGCCCTATGCTGAATATCGTCATCGTCGACGATCGTCAGCGCATCAGTAACATGGCTGACGATGTCCGTATCGTCACTTTTACTGACGATGAACATGTTCAACATGGGGCGGAATATTCATCAATTAAATAGAAAAAATTGAAAACGCGAAACTATTGCATGATAATAATCCTGACCAAAGGCTTGTGAAATGGACCATTTTCAAAAGAATTGGACCAATGGACCAAACGAAAAGAAGTGGACCAAATTTGGTCCATTTGGACCAAAACGGCAACCGTGTTCGCGTTGTCTCATGAGCTTGTCGGATTAAGAGGACGGAACCTCGGCAAGATCATCGGGAATCGCTAATCCTGTCTCATTTCCGCCTTAAGGAGTCGACCTCAAACACGTAGAATCAGGTGCTCATCTAAGAATGGATTTATTGAGAGAAACTTATTTAAAGATGACAAACCTGAGTTGCCCTTCAGCAGAATCAATACTTCGTCATCTAACTCTCGAGCACTTACAACATGTTGACGAAAGTGTCGACGTCTCGGTATCGTATCAGGAAGGTCACTGGCCTTAGTAACGGCGGGATGGAACTGAAGCGGATCCAATAGTCGGGCGACCTTCCTAAGCATTCTTCTCTTGGAGGGAACGTCTCTTGTCTGCTCAAGCTCAACTCAGCAGTCACCGAATCTCATTTAAATCCCAGGACCGAAATCTAGCCGGAGTTGAATGTATAATTGGAAATAGAGGCGTTACTCGCCAAACACATCGTTACATGATTATTGTTTGAATTCTATTTGCTCAGCCTAAACTTCCCCGCAGATAAAATATCATCTACTTTCCTCGCGAGTTCTATTCTTTCACTGAAATTCGCACAGCTTGTCAAAAAGTCATCAACATAGATCTAGGTCAGGATTGCAAGAGCCGCTTGCTCCTCGTCTCGAATTATATTGTAGTTATCGACTGCATTCTGTTGAAAAGCAGGTACGACGTTGTAAGGGCTTCAGAAGATAAACACCGATATTCTACAGGTGACTCTCACCATATGATTCTATGGAAGTCGGAAATAACTAGAAGCCACCTGAACATCTTCTCAATGTCAGCGGTAATCGCCACTGGGTATCTACGACATCGCAACAGTATGCTTACAAGTAAGTCCTGAATGGTCTTGCGATCTATAATTAGGCTAAGCTGCGATCCCGGATTGCGCAAGATACGAGCCATGCGTTGAACCAATGCCTCTCCATAAGCATATGCCCGCGCAGTTGCCAGAAAAGTTATCGGCTTCGGTTGGGCAACGATGGCTGTTGCAGGAGATGGCGAGGCTGGCTGTACAAGAATGGAAACTTTGTAGCGGCATAAAATGTTGTTATGCTTGCGGGCACAGATCTTGCAACCACCCGATGGACACTGCTTTAAAGAATGTACACTCCGTAGACAATTGTAGCAAAGCTTCAAATTTCGTATTGCTCCGAACCGCTGCTCTGTTGGCATTGCTAGGAGTGTCCACCCTCAGCAGCTGCCACGTGCGACTTCACCGAGCTTTGCTGCTATGAGCCCGTCTTCACGAAATTTCAGAAAATCCTCTGGTAGAGGTATTTCGTTAAAAGAACATTTTTATTGACTATATTACTTTTATTGATTTTATTTTATTTAAGCTTACGACGGTGTTTAAACGCGAGATGGTTCCTTCTACAGAAAATAAAACATCCGCGTTTAAGCTCGTAATTTTAACAATTTTCTTTATTGTTTACATACACCTATACACCAAGTTTATTAAGACCAAGAGATAAGGAAGGGTTGCGCGCGCTCATGGACTGTATGATGTATGCATGCTGTCGAGCCGGTAGTGAAAACAGTGACAGCATACATATTGCTTTAGGGTGCGCACGAAAGTCTGGGTAATAACGCATATTGAAGCGGATGCTTCAACATCCTGGGGCCCCCTGCAGGATTAAGCTGTAAAGCGCATTCTGCAGTTTTTTCGGGTGATTCGTGAGAGATTACATAACGCTTGTTGACTTTCTGCGGGGTAATTGCGTATTGGAAGGACGCGCTTGATGGGAATTTGGTTGGTGACAGTTTTCGTTTTCCCTCTGGTTGTCGTGGCGCAGAGATATGACCTTTCGCTTCTGTACTAGAACGTGAGGAGAGTAGATGTCCATTTTCTGTAAGTAAAGGACCTGAGGGAGAATGCAGAATATATCGCTTTCTTTGGGTTTTAGGTTTTTTGACTATGTGGATGTGAGATAATGAGGATGAGTGCTGTTCTAAAGCTCGAGTTAATATTGTGGGTGGAATAACAAATTTTCTTGCATTGCTTACAAGCATCGAGTGGGTGAGCTTATCGGGGGTGACCATGTTTACCTTTATATGCTGGACGGCTTTCGCTTTTGAATGGCCATTGATTGGCCGCATCCTTTGATTGAGAATGCGGAGTTTTATGCCTTTGGTGATCAAAGGTGTTTGATCGTACGGCATACTTTTGAGTTTTAGTTATTTGGGGGTGCTGTTTTTGATGCACATGCAATAGGGAGTTGTGCCGGTTGTGGCAATAAATGCATGTGAAATGGGAAGTACATTCTACCAATTTGTGGGAGTAAGCAAGACAGTTCTCACACATATCGTGTGCTCTTGTGAATTCTTTACAGTCTTTAGTGCGGAGAGTCTTGAACTTTGGACATTTTTTTATTGGATGTGGGATCTTGCACAAATAGCAAGTAAACAAAAATTTAGTGTTTGTCTCTGGAGATCGAGTTTTATTATTTTTCTTGGGGACCGACTTCTTCGTAGATGCTTTTGGGAAGAACATATTTATTCTTTCGAGAACTTCGAACCTCGACGGGAGAGAATTATTCATTTCCGACCATGAGGGTAGCTCTCGTGATGATGATAGCGATTGCTCCCAGAGGCATAAACTTTTTTCAGGGAGCTTCGTTGAGCAAATATTTACAAGAATTGGGTCCCAACTGTCTGTCGAGACGTTTTGTGAATTTAAAACGGACAAGACAGTTGTTTATTTTGCTTTGGAGATTCATGATATTTTTATTTCAATATCCACCAGTAAGCGCCTATTTTAAAATCGGGCTTTTAGAGCCTCCCAGGCCAGATCAAAATTATCGTCTGTGAGGGGATATTTTCTGACGATTTCGGCGGCTTTCCCTTGTGTCTTATACCGGGGATAGTATAACTTTTGAGAAGGGGTTAATCGAGGGTAGTTCATGTAGACGGCCGTGAACATGTCCCGAAAACGAGGCCATTCTACATAACCACCATGAAATATCTCGGTTTCGCAAGGCCTCTCAGCCTTATCTGAGGTCTTAGTATTTTGGGCATGAGAATTTCGGGGACCTATTTCTTTAATTAATTTTAAGCGATCGAGTATTTTTATTTTGGCGACTTCATACGTATCGAAGCAGCTTAGATACTCACCTTCCATTGACGATAGAAAGTTTTCCGTGTGGCTGCCGTAGCTCTCGAACTGAGAATCGTATGCGTTTTGAAGTCGCGCCCAACATTCATCGAGCAATAGTTCCTTTGTTTTGTTACTATTCTCTGTGTATTCCTGTATGGGCTCCGGGGCGAGTCTAGCGCAATATCTTTGAAAACCTTGGATTTCATGTTGAAACCTTTGGGCACACGGATCTGGGGATTTGCATTTGGTTTTATAAGATGGCCTTTTAGCACCAATTGTTTGGAACCCCGATGTATCTTTTGAAGGGGAGATTTTTGTGGGTATTTTAGACAGAGGCTTAGGGTTTTGTTTAGTTGCCATTTGGGATGTATTGCGATAACCTTTTATTTATTATGAAAGTTCAAATTTGATAAATGAAGAGTGTCAGAGGTTAATTCATATTGTTTGGGCTATGCATATAATAGAATATGATTTTTATTTTTCTTTTTTTAAGTGTACCAGAAAAATTTGCTACTGGGTTTTAATATGTTCGTAAGCTGGGATATATGTACATATGTATGCATGTGTATACTCGTACAAATGCATGCAAACAAGTGCATCAAAGGGTGCTCACGACAGCACGAGATTGAGGGGGGGATAAAAATATGTATATATATGTTTGGGCATTCGAGTGTGTATGTATGTACGTATATATATCTATACATATATACATATGTACTACTTAAATAATTATGTATGATCTGTGGCCGAAGTATATAATTGGCTACCATTTAGAGTTTCAGTGCTCAAAGTGACAATTGTGAATTTAAAGGAAGTATATGATAATTAGGCACATCTGCATATACACATGCGCAAGAGATTAATTTGCGCCAAAATTGCCGAAAGTGAGCTCGTGGTTACAATTAGTCTGTTCCTTTGAACTTCGGACTAAAACCTGTGGAACTGTCAAACTACAATTTTACTCTCTCAAGTGAGAGTAAAAGGAGAACAGATGCAGAAGCACTATTTCCTGTAAAAACGTCAGTCGGTTTGTTTACATGTCATTGGTACAACACTGATTTGGCCGAAATATCACTGAATAATTATTAAAATCTATACATATTCAAATATTTCTTTGTTTACTTCCATTTTATAGCAAATATGAGGTTATTTGCTTTCACCGCTTTCTGTTTTTGTTTGCACATGTAAATCAGCTGATCGTTTGACACTTTTCATGAACTTACAGGAAAACAAACTCCGGACTAAATCCTGTAACTTCTGATTAGGAACAGCTGCTCAATTACTCTCTCAAAAGTGTTCCCACTTACAGGTTTTATGTCAATAGGAACGACTTCCTGTAAGTTCTGACTAAATCCTGTAAACCGGACTGCTATTGGAACATACTAATTATCATACTATAAAGCAAAAAATGCATAGATCAGAGAGGATTGATCTTTTGACCTGCACATGCTACAAGCACGGATATACATATGAGCATACATACTGGTTTGTTTATGGGCAGAGGTGGGCACTACCACAAACAAGCGTTAGCTAAAGGTGAGAATGTGTTAGTGTGCCTACTTAATTTTGCATGCGTTCGCGTTCTCATCGTTACGCTCTTGCGTGTATACGTAAACACGATGATTACGCTCTTTGAGCGTGTGCTCGTTCTCCACGATTGAGAGAATACAAAGGTTGCGCCGATCTCGGACCGCTATTCCTCTCTTAACGAATTTGACAGAATCGTTGTTTGCATGACATCACACTTGTGCTACTTGTTTACGTTCTATCATTCTTGATGGGTAAGGGTACTGCATGCGTGAAAAGAGCGCGAGAACTACAATTAGCTTATTTTGCTTTTGCTATTTTACTGCCGAATATTTATTAGCTACTCAAACATAGATTAACTGGAGCTAATCAGTGAGTGAAATGTGTATTTACATATGTAGATATCGAGAAAGCCAAGGGAAATGCCAAAATGAGAAATGAGTTTATTCC
Source organism: Rhagoletis zephyria (assembly GCF_001687245.7). Taxonomy (NCBI): domain Eukaryota; kingdom Metazoa; phylum Arthropoda; class Insecta; order Diptera; family Tephritidae; genus Rhagoletis; species Rhagoletis zephyria. The sequence goes on from NW_016171246.1 coordinate 14,173, forward strand.
CTGCAAAAAATTGTGCGACTAATCTCTAAAGAGAGTATTCCGAGATTACTCTCAATCGGGTACAATTGAGCATTAATTAGTCGCAACTTATGGGTATAATTGGAGATCAATTAGTCCACAATTCATCTCTAACGGGTACTATTAAGGATTTAATGATATGTACGCACTTAGTCAATGAAATTTCATGTGCGGCGTTGGCACACAGAGAGAGTATTCGCCTAACAAAACTGAGCACCCCGGTTCGAATCTCAGCTGGCGCAAATTTTTATTTTTATTTTTTAAAAGTGACTAGTCGCTTTTTATACCCGTTCGGGTATAAAGGTGAACAATTAGTCTCTTCATAGAACATGCGCGAACAAAAGCGAACAGTTCATTCTATATAAAGAGATCAAAAGTGGTATAAGTCGCATGTTCCTTTGCGATTGCTCCCGGAGTCATCCCGGATTAGTCCCATTTTTTGTAGGGTTGCTATATACATACATACATATATGTTACACACATGGGTATGTGTATATATGTATGGA
>NW_016171247.1:0-1850 GCF_001687245.7 Rhagoletis zephyria
TAGGTAGTCGGAAAGGCCGAGTTTCCGATCCACCTAGTCTCGATATCTTAGTGTGTCGAGTTAGCACTACACTTTTCGAAATTGGAAAAGTTAACTACGGNATAATTCTTTTCACGGATAAACAACGGATAATTTACGGCAAATTATCAGATAGTTAGTTTGGGTTTAGCTGGTTTCCTTCATTGGTTTTCAGAAGGTGCCCTGCTAACTTCCGTGGAAGTTAGCAGGGCACGCGATATTTTTTAAAATGTTTCCGCGGCAAAATTATTCTTTTCACGGATAATTAACGGCAAATTATGCGATAGGAATTTTTGCTTTGAGAAAAAGTTGTCCTGCCAAGTTCAGAGAGGTACACAATCGCGCTTTCGTGACGGGTGGAAAGGCCTAGTTTCCAATCCGCTCATTTATTTTTTAGTATCTAAGGTTTTTAATGTACTCTAGGTAGTCGGAAAGGCCGAGTTTCCGATCCACCTAGTCTCGATATCTTAGTGTGTCGAGTTAGCACTACACTTTTCGAAATTGGAAAAGTTAACTACGGCATTAATTGTAGTGTTTTTGTTGTAAATTTGTTGTGCAAAGAAAAAAATTGCAGCTTTCGTTTTTTAAGAAAAAAGGTTATGCAGTGCTAACTTGACACCGTACACCTAATCGATAGAATTGAGATATTGAAAATGTTATAACGGCATTAATTGTAGATTTTTTGTTGTAAATTTGTTGACAAAAAAGCTACAATTAATTCCGTTGTAACCTTTTTAATATCTCAATTCTGTCGTCAATGGTGCGTGATGCCAAGTTAGCACTACACACTAAATTTTATTCGAAAAAGGGTCAACTCATTTTTTTCCAGCAAAACGAAAGCTACAAATTTTTTCTTTTCACAACAAATCTTAAAGTCAAAAGCTGCAATTAATGGCATAGTAACATATTGGTTATCTCAATTCTATCGACTAGGTGTATGGTGTCAAGTTAGCATACATACCATTTCTTCTTAAAAAACGAAAGCTACAAATTGTTTCTTTCCACAACAAATTTACAGCAAAAAATCTACAACTAATGCCGTTATAACATTTTTAATGTCTCAATTCTATCGACTAGGTGTATGGTGTTAAGTTAGCACTACATACCATTTTTTCTCAAAAAACGAAAACTACAAATATTTTCTTTCCACAACAAATTTACAACAAAAAAGCTACAGTTAATGCCGTTATAACATTTTCAATATCTCAATTCTATCGACTAGGTGTATGGTGTTAAGTTAGCACTACATACCATTTTTTCTCAAAAAACGAAAACTACAAATATTTTCTTTCCACAACAAATTTACAACAAAAAAGCTACAGTTAATGCCGTTATAACATTTTCAATATCTCAATTCTATCGACTAGGTGTATGGTGTCAAGTTAGCATTTTTTCTTAAAAACGAAAACCACAAATTTTTTCTTTCCACAACAAATTTACAACAAAATAGCTATAATTAATGCCGTTATAACATTTTCAATATCTGAATTCTTTCGACTAGGTGTATGGTGTCAAGTTAGCACTACATACCAAGTCATAACAAGGTAGAAGTGATTTCGACATTTCTATCTTTTGAACTGCGACTGAAATGTCAACTCTTAACTATACTATATCTATTCCAAGGCGAATTTATATAAGGTGGTGTTACTAGCTCAGCTGATTTTGTGTATGTGTTTCGCCGCACGGCTTCTGATATCAAATTGAAAAATTTTGTTTGAATTTCTACACACACTCTTACAGATTTTGACAGTTTATGCCGCCAAAGCAAAAACAAAATACATGTAAATTTTTGTTTTTGTACTCCTGCTATCACCTTATATTAATTCGCCTTG
>NW_016171247.1:2872-14693 GCF_001687245.7 Rhagoletis zephyria
AAAAAATTCCGTTGATTTTTGGCAATTTTTGTTGCTGGCACTGTCCCCATATAAAAGAAAATTGTCGAACATACTTTGCATGGAAAAAACGTGAAACACCTTCAACCGAAAAAATTCTCAAAAATCAACGGAATTTTTTAGCAGCTTGAAACTTGCACTTCTTCAGACTAGAATTGAATGGGCTACAAAACTGCATACCAACATATTAAAGATTCTGGTTAAATAGTTTGAAATTTTGGTGAAAATGTTGCAGAATTTTTATAATTTTTGTACAAACTTGAAAATGTAAATTTATATGGTGTTTGTTGTATTACCAGCTAGGCTTTTACAAAAAAATACGAAACATTAAATAAACTAAAGACAAATAGCCAAAACAGGTTAAAATATCCCACTCCTATTATTTTGTGGACAACTGTATGTATGCATACTAGCCGGCCTCGTATGCGCGAGGCTTCGCCACCCGCTGAATGTGTAGATATTAAATAAAATGCGATTGGCAGGTAAACAGGTTGCAATACTAAAAATTAATATATAATTGCGCATCTGGAGGCCCAGCTGTTTCATTCGACACCTCATTTCTTGTAATCTAACGAACAGCACAGGTTGCAATCCTCTTCGAATAATAAAACCTTACTGCAAATCGGAAGGTTAAACCTTTTCCTTTGACACCTTATTTTTTTTTAAATTGAATGAACTGTGCAAATCTAACGCCATAACAAAAAATGCCCTCGCGTATTATATATATGTACATAATTTTTAAATAGGTGGCAACCCTATTCAAAAATGAAAGGTTTTTGTACATGCGAAGGCCAGGCGCTTTCATTTGGTATCTAATTTTATAATCCAACGAACGGCGAAAATCGTTTAACTTTTTAGTAGGTGGCAACCCTACTCACCCCTATTGTTGCACATGTAGAGGTTAAGTCTTCTTTTGACAGTCACGGTGCAGAACTGATGCCAACGCTTATTATGATTGAATATTGTAATTTTATAAACAGGTGGCAACCCTATTAAAAAAAAAAAACATTAGTGCTTTTCTAGAGGCCAATCCTTTTCATTTGACACCTCACCTTTTGTAATCTAACGAACGATGCGGATTTTATAGTTTTTTAAACAGGTGGCAACTCTATTAAAATTCTAAGTAAAAAATGTCACTCTCCTGTCGATACAGAGTATATTAGAGAAAATCTCGTCAAAATCCGTTCAGGAGTTTTCGAGATTACCGCGTACAAAGAATCTCGACTTTCCTTTATACTATGTATAGATAACGTCCATTAAATAACCAATAAAAATTTGGTGCTTTTTCAAATTCAAAACTACTGCCTACAAATACTGCCTTTTGTTCGATGCTTCGTCTTTTTCTTGTCGAGTTCGTCTTGCCCTCTCATTCTGGTATTTGTTGACGTCACGCCCGGTTGCTCTCAGCTCGATTGGCGCAATCTTGTATTCTATCATTCTTGAATAAAAGGCCCTACACACGCATTGATTTATTGGCCAACCAGTTGACCAACCTACTTAACGAAATTCCCTACAAACGCGTCGATTTCATTTGAGTGAGAGTTTTTGAACTGTGAACAACACAACAGCACCAGCAAACTTTTAAGCTATGCTGGAAATGCTTCTAATTTTTATGTATTTGTTATTGCTACCGCCCCCGTTTTCACAAATTACTTATACCCATTTTCACTAGCGAAACGAACCGAAAAACACATGTTAACGCTAATGCGCCTTTAAAAAAATGAAATCGCATATTAGGTTGCCAACTTGTCTACACACAGAGCAACAAGTTGACCAATCTGCCTCAAAAATCTAAAATTTTTGATTTTACTCTAACCTGACGAACAACTTGACGAAGGTTTGCCAACTTACCTACACACGGCTTATTTACCACCAACTTCTAGCGGTTGGCCAACTGGTTGCCCGATAAATCGATCCGTGTGTAGGGCCTTTATATAGTAGGTTCAATGGATTCGAAATTCGATGCTGCCTGACAGATTTTATTTAGTTTTTTGTTAGAATACAATAACTATATAAAATATTTATTGAGCATTGCATTGAGATTGGCAACAAAGTACGACTACGCACTCTGAGTTACACATATGTATGTACATATCTATTTAAGTAACTATATGTACCTTAGGGTAGTCCAAATATGCATGTGGAAAAATAAAGTCGTAATTTTAATACTCTCACCCCCTAAAATTGTTCTGAATCGAAAAATATACCCCTGTTATTTATTTCGAAACAAAAATATATGGAGATCACTAAAAGTTTTCATTTATTTGATATGGGTAAAACAATTTTTCGTGGAAATGATATAGAACTTTCGAAAATCAGTAATAATGCAAAATTGGCAATTTTACAATTTTTTAATACTAGCGATTTTTTATGGCCCCCCATTGTATTTTTTGGGGACCTATAAAAAACAGTTAATATTAAAAAAGATTAAATAAACCAGTGGGTATTATTACTGAAAGTCTTCTGAAAGGAAAACAGTTTTCCGATCGAAAAATATTAGGTTTGTATAGTAACCAATAGTCAGTACTAATTTGTACTGGAACCTGCAAATTTTTACTGGAAAAGCGTATGATAACCCAACAAATTTGCAAGAGAGCACTGAATCGAGAGCGTAACAACACGGGAGAGCTGCAAGTTCTTGCTAGTGAAATTTTTACTAGCAGAAATTAGCTAGCTGAAGAAGAAGAAGAATAAACGTCAAAAGCCGCCATTTGTTGAATTGGTTTAGCACAAACAAAAGTAAAAGGAGTTTAAATCAAAATATTGCGACTGTGTAAGTGCTTGTGTGTAAAGCAGAGTTTAAGACTGATTTATAAATAGTAAAATGTTTACAGCAGAATGTCAAAACAGTGCAACGACTGTTCACTTGCAAGTTTTTGCTAGTTTAGTGTTCATTAACTTTTTCTGCTAGTTTTCTCTTCTTCTCAATTTTACGCTCTATTTTGCTTTTACGCTCTCGCTGCAATGTTTTACTGGAGAAGTTACTATACAAACCTATTGACTTCCAAAAATTCTATACCATTTCTACAAAAAATAAATATTTTTTAATTTCAAAATAAACAAGTAAGAAAATCTAAGTTCGGGCGGAGCCAAACATTAAATACCCGGCGCAAATATTAAATATATGATTTTCACCTTTCCGAAAGCTACCGCTACAAGGTGTATCAATTTTGAGTAAATTAGCTTCCCTAAATTTCGAAATATTGAAGTTTCAAGCATCTCTGAAATTTACCGTTATATGAAAAGCGGTCGTAATTTTAGTCCGATTTCAATAATTTTCAACGTTTTGCTTTTATGTGGCAAGCACAATAACCATAGCGAGTTTGGTGCAAATCGGTATAACGGTTACTGAGATACATTATGTGATCATAAGTGGGCGGTGCCACGCCCATTTTCCAAAATTTTATCATAAACGTATTTCTTGGTAAAGAATTGTTGCAAGTATCAATTTTGAATAAATTAGCTTTAATATTTACTGATTTATCGAAGATTTTGTATTTCTTTAAATTACCGTTATATGGGATGTGGGAGTGGTTATTGACCGATTTTAAAAATTTTCGGCCATTTGCTATGCTGTACCGAGTCCAATAACTGTGCAAAGTTTGGAAGAAATTGGTGCAGCGGTTACCAAGATATACAAATGTAACCATAAGTGGGCGTGGCTACGCCCATTTTCTAAAAATGTATAATATTCTTATTTTTCGTCTGAAAATTATTGTAAATATCAATTTTGAGTGATTTATCTTCAGTAGTTACTAAAATATCGGAGTTTTCGTATTTCTGGAAATTACCGTTACATGGGAAGTGGGCGTGGTTACAGTCCGATCTGGCCCATTTTCAATACCAACCTACCTTGGATAAATGGAAACCTACATACCAAATTTCGTTGAGATATCTAAATTTTTTGTTCCACCCTAAAAGTATGTTTACATATAAATATAATCTCAATCAAAGCTCGTTTTTTAATCACCCCATTTACACAGGCAAATATCAGATTGTTAGCTGTCAAATTTGTTGTGCTTGTTATTCTCACATCTGAATGAAACGTTAAGTTTCTTCTCTGTGCCACCGAGATCACTTTTTTCTGCTATATTAAGCAATTTAAATATATTTTAACTTAATATTTTATTAAATATAACTTTACAAACCTCTTTTTCTTGCTAGCATCCATTTTTATTTACTTTTACATTTGGCATTTCTCCTCTTCTTTGTAAAAATAATCTATAAAACTAGGGAAAATGTATCGGTTTAATCTGAGATTATCTACTTATATGTAAACCTGGTATAATGTAGCCACATACGTATGCACGTAAATGCAAGATATTTCCAAGTTTTTTTACATGAAACATTGGCATTAGAAATTCGCAGCAGTCAACAGTGACCTCTGCGGTGTCCTCTTTTTCATGCTCTGGCTCTCACATCTATTTTTTCTCTGCTTTCTTTTCTGGCACACTAGTTCGCCGCTCACGCTCCTTGACATTGTACCCCAATTGTAAGGTGTATGGAACCTGCATCCAAACAATCCGGCTCAAAACCAAAGCATCTGTTGAAATGTGTGCGCTTAGCAACATTACTTCGTTCACTTGTCTAAATGGCTGTCTACTCACTTTGGTAGGCCGTTCAGCTTAATTTCTTTTTTCTCTACTGACTTTTTGCAATACATTGCATTCAGTCTCTCTCCATTGTGTGTAGGGCACTTGGTATCATTCCAAGCTATGGTTTCATTTATTAGGTACGTGCAAAAAAAAAATTTAGGTGACATTGCCTGCCTGTCAGGGTAGCCAACTCATTTTTGAGAATTCCCCGATTTCGATAATGAAATTACCCGATTTCGCTCGAAATTTTGTAAAACTCCCCACCCATAGATTTCTCCGTATGTACAAATAAATTGTATGTATTTTAATATTTTGCTGGTCTTTCTGTTTATTTTATTTTTAAATGTAACTCTTCTATGTATTCATAAACCAAAACAAACTTTTATAAAGTTAGTTAACAAATAAATAATAAAAAATGTAAATATAGGGTGCGTTCAGAAATGCATCAGGCCAAAGCATCAGAGTCTTTTATTTCTAAACCATAATTAATGGAAATGTCTTATTTGCGCAACTAAGTTCCAATTCGGCTTTTAACCGTGGTTGCGCATATTTGACATTTACATGAAATATTGTTTAGAAATAAAATAGACTGATGCTTTGGCTTGATGCATTTCTGAACGCGCCCATAATATGGTAACATACATACATACAGTGGTCGAAAACTCTTTAGCCGCACCATATTTCGACAAGTTTTCATGATTATTATTATTTTTTTTTTTGTTATTTAAATTTAGTTGTTTTTTATAAAACTACAGTTCATTCTTTAACAACAACCGTATAATGCCAATTTTCACATTTTGCGCAATATTTAAAAAAAGAAACGTTCCTAAAAATTAGAATTGAACGAACTACAAAACTGCATACTCAAAATCTTTCTTAAAAATCCTATTGAAAAAATCGAAATTTTAACGAAAGTTTGATGAAATTATTTTTTAAATATTGCACAAAGTTTGAAATTTGGGTTTATGCGGTTTTTGTTAAAGGATGAACTAATAAACTTCAATTCAAAAGTAACAAAAAACTAAAATAATGGAAACGTAGTTGTTTATGTCACAGCGTCTTAAATTCCCCACAAAAAACGTTCCATTCCCTGATTCCCCACGCAAACTGAAATTCTCCGCAAATCGTGGAATTCCCCACGAGTTGGCTTCCGTGCTGCCTGTATTATTCGTCTATTCTTCTTGCATTTATTTCTCTTTCTCACAACAAATAGTGTCAACCTGCGTCTCTCTCTAACTATTCACAAACACACTTTTTATTTTCTGTCGCCCTTTAAGAGGCTACTGGCTGCCCCCGTTTAAACTGCTTTTACATACACCCGATTTACATGATTCAAGTACTTGAAAGCAATTCTTGCTCATTCTCTTTTGTGTTTTCTATTTGCTTTTACACGTTTCAATTCTGTTGAATTCAAGTTTGTGGTTCTTTAAATGGGAAGCAACGAAAATGCCAAAAGCAAAGCAAGAAAGTTGAAACGACTTGACGGTACAGACGCATGTGTACTCGTCCCTTTTCTTCTCACCCCCTCTCTTCCACATGCGAGCAGAATTGAATTCAATACTTGAACTGTGTAAAAGCAGTCTTAGTTCAACTATTGAATTCAATTCCGCTCGCATTTGGAAGAGAGAGAGTGAGAATAAAAGGGACGAGTACACATGCGTCTGTACCGTCAATTCGTTTCAACTTTTTTGCTTTGATTGGGTTCACACAGAGAAACTTTTGTTGCCCCTTTTCAGCAATTTCTCTTTTGGTGTTGTCCTTCGCGTTCACACAAAGCAATTCCTTTGTACACAATTGTTGTTGTTAGCTGTGAACGGCCAACTAGAATTACTCAGGCGAACGAGAGCACAAAGCGTGTTGCCCGGGCACGAGCAACTCTGTGCCCTTCCCCCTTCCTCGTCACTCCCTCTCCCACATGTAACGAGTTGCCGCGACAAAAGTTTCTCTGTCTGAACCTAGACTTTGCTTTTGACATTTTCGTTGTTCCCCATTTAAAGAACCAAAAATTTGAATTCAACAAAATTGAAGCGTGTAAAAGCAAATAGAAAACACAAAAGGCAATGAGCAAGAATTGCTTTCAAGTACTTGAATTATGTAAATCGGGTGTTAGCCTCCTGCTTATGTTACCCGTTATTGTTTATGGCCTCATACAATTGTTTGCAGTTGCTTTGTTTTTGATATTTATTTTGCTCGTATGTCAGTTTTGTGTTTTTATTTACATGATGATTCGCTTTTGTTTGGCGATTTTTTTTCGTTCACCTTTCACAGTTAACATTCTCACCAGGTGCTTTTAGGTTTTTTTATTTTGTTGCTACAACTCCTGCTTTTGTTGTTGTGCCCTCGGTTTGTTCTTTTTTCACTTTTTTGTGGCGATCAATAAATTATGATTCGTTGCACTTTCTGTTCGGTCCGGTTCAATGTTCCAATTAAAGGTTAAATTACTTTGCACGTTTTTTACTTGTATTTACCCTCTCTTATTCTGGGTTGTGTGCGTCCTAATTTCTGTCTGACAAACAGCGCGCCATGTTTTTTCTGTATTTTCTGCACTTGGTCTCGCATGTATCTAAATGTATACCAGGGTTGTTGCGAATATTCGCATTCGCAACCGCATAACATTGGCATTAATTTTAACATCCGTATTCGCTTTCGAATTCGCAATAATCAATACGGAGCTTTGCAAATGCGAATATTGTGCAAGCGCACTAATACAACGTACATATATCTGGCAAACAAAAAATTTTACGTACACCTTCTTTCGTAATTTAAAGTCAAAGAGTAAGATAATATAGTAGGTATTTCCAGCGGAAATGTTCTGGCTTAAAAGAGAGTCGACTATTTACGCGTTAAAAGATTGCCTTTAATTAGGTAAGAATTATATAACTATCGAATATTATTTGTCAAAGTTCTGTTGAAAAAACTGGATGCATCGTGAGTTTTTCCTCCTTTTTCTTAGAAAAGTGTAATTATTTTTTTCTCATAAAACTTATTATTCTTAAGTTCCGTGTTTCCTTTTATTAGTCTTTCAGCTCGAAAACAAAAACATTTATTTTAATTTTGTGTAAATTGTCAAAATTAGCACGCATCGAAATAAAGATAAAATAACTTGGCAGCTAAGTTCTGAAATTAAATAAGAACTAATTCAGTGGGAATTTTATATCTATTGAGGAGTGGTACTTGGCATGTAATATATCGTTAGTATAGTATGTAAAGGGCTTTACTCACATAGTCGCTGAAATACAAAAATCCGTAAGTAACTAAAAAGGCAAACTTAACTTTTTGATTGATTATGATGCATTTCATCGCATCATGCGTCCCAACATCGTTTTAGGCAATAAACAAATTTAGTTAGTTGTGCTTTTTTGCATTTCAGGCACAATGGGAAATACGCTCTTTTAAAATAGTATTAATGATATGTTGAAAATTTGCGTTCATTCGCCTCAAAAAATATATGAAAACACATTGAGCGCATTGAGTAATAATAATAATAATCCCAACGGTTTTTACCCTCCATTCCCGACAACCGCATGACGTACGGAACCAGTATTTTAAATTTTTGCGCCGAGTTACGACAGGCAGGAGTATGTTAAGTGACGAGATCTAAAACTGTTCAGCTACAGAAATAAATTCATCAGCTGATTTTATGTCTTTATGTCAGAGGTCGGCAAAATTGGCTTTGCGAGTGTGTTGGTGAGCATTGAGTAATCGTACTGCACAGTCGAGAAAAGACTAAAATTTAAAAACCAAATGTGTCTACAATGAAAAATTAATATTATCGTCCGTGATTCCATAATTCAAATTATTATAAAAAATCTGATACCTTTTTAACAAAATAACAAGAAGGCTGGCAGCTATGACTTTCAAAACAGCATTTTTTTCGAAATTTTCATTCCTAGAAAATAAAAATTTATTTGCCATATCCACTTATTCACAACCTCGCTATAAGCGCACATTTTGTATACCAGTCACAGAAGACAGGATTAAAAATGAATTACAAAAACTGAAATCGAAAAACGCTGATGACGTAACAGTTTCTCCAAGTTCTGAAACAACCAAAAGAACTGGTTCTCCAAATTGGAACACAACGGTGTTTAAATCACGATCTTGCCATGGTATACATCATGGATACATCTATTTGCTACATTTGCAGCCCCGATGCAATTCCCAAAAATAAATTATTGCACCGCAATAAAAAAAAAGAAATATAACTAAAAGTCCTTTCAACTGGTGCAGCGTCAATCGAAAAGAATTTTAATTTTGTCAAGTTTTAAGTTTTTCAAGGCGCAGGTTTGATTTGCGACCCGTTAAGAAACAGGCTGTAACCCGAAAAGGCAGCAAAATTACTCTTTCTTAAATACAATGTTCAAATTTTTTATTTTAAGTACTAAATAAAAAAAAAAAACATTATAAAAATTACTAACTTTTACATTTTTTATTTACCTAAATCACCTACATATCGAGCCCTAACCGCCAAAATAACGTAAGCGACATTTTTTTCAAAATTTTATTTTTGATGCAGAAATGCATCTAGATGCCCTAGGAATATTTCTGCATCGAAAAGAAAATTAAAAAAAAAATGTCGCTTACGTTATTTTGGCGGTTAGGGCTCGATATGTACTCGGCAAAATTATTTCTTAAAAATATTTGACATCCGCATCCGCATCCGCGGATGTTAGCTTTTAAACACCCGCATCCGCAGATGTCTAAAATTCCACATTCGCAACATCCCTAATGCATACATATGTATACAAATATACATACGTATGTATGTGTGTGCATGAATATTTATTTTGATATCTTTTGGGCATTAAGCTGGAATTTTGTAACTTAAGTAGAGCATTCAAGTTGGTCAATCAAATGTGGTGGCATTCCTTACCTCCAGCTGGGAATTCGTGTATGTACATATCGCACACCGTCTCCAAAAGAGTCACAACTCAAAATAATACGTTCGTCAGAAAATGCGAAAAACTATTTCGTAGCACATGCTAATCATATGGGCAAGGGCTACTTTACCTTAAGGGTTTTTAACAAATTATAACACAAATTTGCTCCAGCTTTTGCTGAAAGGTAAATAAAACCTCTGTGTACATTTTTAGCGCATAATTTCAAAAATGGCAAATTTTGAGTTGTAACTCTATTGAAGACGGTGTGCAATATGTACATATGTATGCATGTTGATAAAATTTAAAGATAGGCGTTCTTCTTTTTTAAAACACTTTCAGGGAAGCACTTAAAGGACTTTATGCATGTGACATTTAATATTCTTTTTGAGAAGTGAGAGTTGAAGCCATGATACAAATATTTAAAGTAAACCCCTCGCTCACTTCGTCGGCCATCATTTATTTTTATACCCGAGCGCACTTGTGCACAAGGGTATTATAAATTTGTTCACATATTCACATAACGGTTGTTTGTAACAGGCAAAACTAATCGAGATAGATATATGCAAATGTGAACATAAACGATCAGAATGAAAAAAAGAAATCGATTAAGCGGTGACTGTCTGTTCGATAACTTGATTAAAAATTGAGATATAAAAGCAAAACGCTGAGAATTATTGAAATCGGACTAAAATGACGCCCACTTTTTTATAACGGTCAATTTCAAAAACGCTTGAAACTTCGATAGTTCGAAATTTAAGGACGCTAATTTACACAAAATTGATACTAATTTTGGAAAATGGGCCTGATACCGCCCACATATAACTACATAAGTTTATCGAAGATGTTTGAAATAGTGATGCACCCCTGCTTACCATGTAGCGGTAGTTTTCGGAAAGGTGAAAAAACTATATTTGATACTTGCGCCGGGTATCAATGTTCGGCTCCGCCCGAACTTGGACTTCTTTACTTGTTTGAAGTTTGTGTTTGAAGTAAAACAAAAAACCATGGTGGAATTATAACAGGTGAAGTAATTAGAGCGAGAAGAATAATTTTGGCACTGCCTTATTTTAAAAATTCCTTATAAAATTTTACTATAATGCCCTGTATGCAGCTCTCAAGAAAACGGTCAAGAAAAATTTGCTATTATTTCGTTTGTGTGTCCAAGGAATTTTGACATTTTTGATACTTCAAACTTTCCTCAAGAAATAATGGAACGGGCATATATTTCTGTTGCAAACCTGGGTTGCCTTGTGCTCTTTTTTCACAAAAAACTTTAGAAAACCGTAGTAGTAGAAAGCGTAGTAAATTCCTTAAGAACTGCGTACTGCCTTAAGGAAATTTTACTCAAGAAAATTTCTTAGCCATTTCTTGTACGTCATTTTATATGGAGTTTTTGCTTTTCTTGAGAGCTGCAGAAAGGCCTTAAGGCAGCCGAATGTCAGAAAATAAAGAGAGAAGGCTGTTTTATTACTACACCTCACCTGTTTAGTACGCCATGCAAAAAACAAATAGATGAAAATATTCAATTTTCTTTTATTTGAGACTGAAAGTGAATTTGTATTTGTGAAATTGAAAATTTGACAACATTTTTGTTATGTTAGCTAACTTCAAAAATGTTCAGGCTGCCTCTCAGCGGTTTTACCTTAAAATTTTTTGTATCATGGTTGAAGCTTCAATTTAAATATTAATTTTTGATTTATGTGGTGCTAGGGTTGCCAGACGTACTTCATCGGGTGGGACATAACCCATTTTGACTCCCCCTCCCCCTTGCTACGGAAGGTTGCGTAGGTCCCCCATTTTTGCTCGAAATTGTTCACTCTTCGCTTAAAGCGTGTTTGTCTTGGTTAACTTTCACGGACGTTTAGTTGAATCAAAGTTGAACGAAAAGTATAATTTTTATTTAAAAATATTCGAATGCAATATTTAAGGCTAAATATGTATACAATTGAATTGGTTGAGCATTAAACAGCAAATATTCTATCACGTAATGAAATTCGTATTTAACATAAAACAGGGTAGGCTTCCAGATTATCTGAGTGACAACTTACGATATATTAATGAAACTCATTCATACTTACTAAGGGAAAACAACAGTTTCAGGCTCCCGCTATATAAAACAGAAGTTGACAAGAAAAATATCTTCCATAAAGGATTAAAATGCTTTAACGAGCTACCAGCGCAAATAAAACAGTGTGAGAACGTTGGCACTTTCAAGAGGCTGCTACTTAACTACTGCAAAATATTGGCTATTAGGTAGCAAAGATTGGCATAGAAACTAATCCTTTCCAGCAGCGCGACTCTGGATCTCGGCCATTCTGATTGCCTGCC
>NW_016171248.1:0-14691 GCF_001687245.7 Rhagoletis zephyria
TCTAAGATGGTCATCGCTTGATGCAAGCAACACTTCCGTTGAAAGTGTTTGAAAATTTGTGTGTGTGTGTGAGTATACATTTTTTGGGGGCACTTCCAAAATCACTATAATCAATCATGCGGTGTTTAAGTTCAGGCAGTCAAGGGTTATGGGCGCACAGTGGCAGAGGTTTAAAGAGTTCAAGGTATTTTAGAGTTAAAATGTCGAAAAATCTTAAATGCAGAATTTTATATTGATCGATGTAGCTTTTATACTCTATGATACAAGAAGTTTAATGTACGTACATAGGTATGCACATATTGTGTGTTCCAGCGATAAAAACTGACTAAATACAGTGTCATTGCTTATCAAAATCCATAAAGCGTGGCATTAAAGTATGAAAAAAATAAATAAAATATATAAATGTATATATGTATGTATGTGTATAAATTCATTGTTGATTCTGGGTAACTCTCTTTACGTAGACTGTTTTTAAGGCAAGTTTTCAAGATAAATTTTTTGTTACAACCTTTGGTTGGCAATTTACTTCAAAATAGTGCTGACAATACAAAACGTTTCGTAACATGCGCATCCTTACCTACATACATCAATTTATTTACTCACGCACATGCAAAGGTTCGATACTCCTAGACCGGATAACCCGACAGTTTGATGTGTATGCCAATAGCGGTGGAAACATTTACTCATTTATAAAAACCTATCAAGTTATATGTACTTACTATCTATGTTTGTATATAAAATCATGTATGCTTAAATCGTTTATGTCTAACGAATTGGCTTACGTCAACAGTTTTTCTAACTACCAAAATAAACTAGAAACTATGTACATACATATCGCACACCATCTCCAAAAGAGGCACAACTCGAAAATCAGATCCAAAAATATAACAAAAACAAAAACAGGCATAAAAGTGGTTTTATAGTTGGAGAATAGAAGAAAAAAATAGAGAATAATGAAGAAAAAAATATTTGCACCAATTGGAGATAAATACTACGAACTGATTTATGCAAAAAATCGGCATAGAGTGGAACGTAATGCCGAATGTGACGCAAAAAAGAAGGAGTCCAGCGCCTTCGTCTTGGTCTGCTGGCAATATCAGAGACACAGCCGTTAAATTTAAACGTAGAATTTGTGGTATGGTTAAAAACACATCCAAGTCAAAAACGAAAGCACGCATTAAGAAAAAAAAATATCGATAACTAAAGCGATAATAATATCGATAAAAACATCGATAACAAAATCTAAAAAATACCGATAAAAAAAATCGATAATAATATGGATAGCAAAATCGATAAAAACACCTATAACAAAATCGATAAGAATATCGATAGCAAAACCGATAAATATATCGATTAAAAAATCTATAACACAATCGATTCAATTATCGAAAACAAAATCAATAAAAAATATCGTTTATTATATCAATATGTTCCGAAAATATCGATAGTAAAATCAATAATAATATCGAAAAAAAATTGCGGTAACCAAATCGATAAAAGATATCGACAACAAAACCGATAAAATATCGATTATTATATCGATAAGCCCTGAGAATTCCGAAAATCTCTTAAATCCCGAAATAGTCCCCAGATTGAGTCCCTGTCTATATCTTTTTCTCTATAGTTACCATTATTTTAATCTCCCTTCATCTTTCTTCATCTTTACTTTTATCGGTATCCTCATCCTCATATTTTTCTTTATATTTATCTTTGTTTTTACATTTATGTTTATCCTATACTTCATCTACTTATTCCCCTTCACCTTTACCTTTTATAAATATTGCGCCATCTGTTATTCAAAAGCCGAAATACCTACACAACCGAAAGGAAAGTGCTTGCATTTTTGACTAATGACAAAATGACAAAAACAAAATCATTCGAGCGGTTTTCAAGAATTTTGGCAATAAAAAAATTTACAAGTTTATTTAAATAAATTTTGCCTTAAATGCTCGATATTTGTTAAATTTATATAAAAAAGTTGTACACGATAATATTTCTACTGCTCCAGAGAACATATGTATATCCCGAAATGGAAGTTATATCTGCAAATCATAACTTGCTAGAGCACTTTAAAGGCTCAAAATTTACTCCAAAATAAGCCAATATTTACCGCTCTTTCTAGGACAAACACCGAATCGGTTGCTTACAGGAATACATCTGTCGATAGGTTTGTCTTTAAAATGCCACACTTTTGTTTGACATCGCTTCACTAGTCCTCGTGCAGGAAGCGTTTTCCTGAAGCTCTAAAAATTACAACTCCAACATTTGAGCACAGCCTCCATATCGAAACGTAAGACGTATTCTACGTCAAAATGTGAAAAGGTTACCCTGAGTTCGGCCAGAAAAGAGAGTTTTTTTTCGAAATCGCCTTGCAAAAATGTGTGAATGCCGAATTTTGTTTTTTGGTATGCCGTCTTATGTAGAAACAAGTATACGCATTTTTTGCTTTAAATCATAGATGACCACACTAGGCAATGTCGTTTAGTAGAAAATTTTTAAAGTTTTTTCACGGCTTAATTTCGAAGTTTTGTAGAGCCTTTGAAATTGATATAGGGTGCCTTAAATTCACTGCAGCCCTAAAATAACTGAGTATTTAGTATATGGACAAATGTATAAATAAGTGATCAGAATAAAAGAGAAATCGATTAAGCGGTGACTTTCTGTCCGTCCGTCTGTCCGTCTGCCCGTCTGTGTACACGATAACACGAGTAAAAATTCAGATATCTTAACGAAACTGGGTACGTGCGCTTCTTTCGGGCGTAGGACGGACGGTGATGAAAATGGGCAATGTCGGACAATAACCACGCCTATCTCCCATGTAACGGTAATTTTCAGAAATACGAAATCTTCGATAAATCAGTAAATACTAAAGCAAAAATTCTTTACCAAGAAATACTTTTATGATAAAATTTCGGAAAATGGGCGTGGCACCGCCCACTATACGTATCTCGGAAACCGTTCTCCCAATTTGTACCAGACTCGGTATGTTTATTGTGTTTGCCACATAAAAGCAAAACTTTGAAAGTTATCGAAATCGGTATTTACTATAAAAATTTAAATTCACTTTCTAAGTATGTCGTATCCTCATCGTCTGGCTCTAGTTTTTTCAGTATCTAACGGCCTCTAAAGTAACACACTGGAAAAACCCGGGTGAAAAGATCATAAAGGACTTCCAATTTGTAAGTATGCCTAAGAGAGTGGGAGTAAATCTCCCCAAACGTGAACTAGGCCTGGTCCCTATCAAGCCAATCCCTTTCTCCACCTCTAGTAACTGGGAATCTTGTTCTATGTATTATAAGGGTGCAACTTTCGCAGATGGTTCCAAAATGGATATTGGAGTAAAAACTGGCCTCTTCTTTCTGAAACTATGATTGCGAAAGTTTACGGACTTCCAGACTAATACAGCATTCGTACGTTGGGTTGGGACCGGTATAATTGACACGCCGTAAACTTGGGATGCATGTTAGACCGTGCTACTCAAAGACCGGCTTCGTTGTAGGGAGTCAAGCTGCGATCAATGTCCTCAGGTCGGCAATGGCTAAATCGATAAATGTTTAAAAAGTTTGAGGTTCCCTTAAACTTCTTACGCAACACACCATCAATCTATACTTGGTAGCTGGGCATGGAAAAGTTTTGGCGAATCACGTAGCGGAGGACTGCGCGATAGAATGCTGTCATATAATATCTGATGATCCGATTGAGATTAGTGCAATCACAAGCTGAGCAGCAGAATATGGTCGCTGCTTACGCTGCTGCAGTTGAACAAATCTGGTCGTAAGTAGAGAATTATGATAACTCCGATCACCGATTAGTGAAGAACAAGGAATCTGCAGTGACTCTTGAAAGCAAAGAGAAAGCTTATCATTTGAGTAACTTACGAGCACCGGCCTATTAGACACATGCTCGCTGGGGTCGTAGTCCTACTTAACGAAGCCGTAAAAGTAAGGACGAAATAGATATCATCAAAAATTTCGCTTGGGAACTTCTCAAACTGCAAATAATGGTCTTCTAATTTTCGAGGACCATCCATAGAACGTGTCTGGTTTTGACACTTGAAAGACGCGAGTTTTACAAGGACACGACGGAGTACGAAAAGTGGGCCCAGTCTACTAAGAGCAGTTACAACCTTCCGGAGCCATCACTGGTAAATGTTATTAACAAAAATTAGTCCAATCTAGCTGAGTGTTGAAGCTCAAGTGCTCCAAATAGTCAAAATAGAGAGGCATGGCAAAGCGATCCTTCAATATGACAATACTCAGCTAAACGTTGGAAAAATCGTCAAAAAAAACTTTTGAAGTGATTTCTTACCTCATCCGACGTATAAACCCAGCAGCGCTTTTCGTTTGCTGAAGAAGACAAGCAGTCGTCGACTCCTGGGTCGTCTCAAAAGACAAACCCTTTTTAATCGCGGAGTTTGTATGCTACCTGAAAGATCGAAAAAAGTCGTAGCTAAGTTAAATTAAACAGGTTAGTTTAAAGCGGCTTTAAAGGACAGATTCACACCGAGGCGTTTTGGTATCGTTTGAGGTAGTCGCTTTATTCCCGTCTGCTCTTCTAGAAATACAACCATTTGCTTATACAACTAATAATAATAATAATAGATTGGCGCCTACACATATGTTAGTGTTTGGCCGAGCTTCTCCTCCGAATTGTGGCGTGCGCCTTGATGTTGTCACACAAAGCGGAGGGACCTACAGTTTTACGCCGACTCCGAACGGCGATTGTATTTTTATGAGAAGCTGTTTTTCATGGCAGAAATACACTCGGAGGTTTGCCATTGCCTGCCTGCTTATACAACTAAACCACGAAAATTCAGGAATATCTCACGGGCTAAGGTCTGCTAGACACCCAAAAAAGTAATGGTGGATTGAGCGACTTATGCCCCCCCGCTTTAGTAGGGTAGTGCTCAATGGTCGCAGCTATTTTCCCCTCACGCCAGCTGCTGGTTATAATAACTTGTCGAAATAAAGAATACTCTAAACGAGTGAGTGAGCGGGAGCATTTGTGGAGATTTTTCGGATCGTTATTCGAGTCGATTTTGTAGAGCATATTTGATTTGCCTTCTCGAAGAAGTGCGCTTAAAGCTTCAAAAGCTTAATGCTTCAAATTTGCAAAATATTCTAAAAACTTATTCGTATACCATAACAGCTGGTAAAATTGCGAATCACTCTTTAAAAGCACATGAACAATACTTTGCTAAATAATGCGTGTCACCCTAAATATCTCTTGCAATGAAGCGGTGAATGTATGTAAGCGCATGCTCACCTATATTTCACTTGTCCTAATCAAACTTCCGCTTTCCATCCGATACTTTGACAGTGTGTGTGTGTGAGTACAACGCACCCTTATACCTCAATCAAAGGTACTCGCACCTGCTGTCGATTTTAATGAGCAGCATATACAACTTTTCACGTACTAGTAAGCAGGAAAATGTTTACTGAAAAGGAGAGTGATGAATATTAGTAAAGCAAGTTGATACCCAAAAAAGAATGCGAGGGTAAACTCTGGAACCAACAACTATTGCTGTCATTCACAATTAACCCATTCAAGAAGTTACTAAATAATCAAAAACCACCAAAAAGGATTGCTGTCTATTTATATTAAATGAGCCCTGAAAAGTATGCATTTAACTGCGTTGTATTCGATGTCATCCAGGCAGTGTGCGTTTGCTGAAGTGAATATTCTTTCCGGGTCTGTCTGTGTGTGTGTGTTGACTTGTCGCCTGCCCTTGAGGCATAGAACCAAAAAATGCGTAAACTATGTTACTATGTTGTTGATGCTCATTAGGCTCTAAGTAATTTGATGATGCCCGTTCAAAATTTTCAAAATTAGTAGCATAAATGAGAGATAGTGTCAAATGTGTTTGACAGTAAAAGTTTGCCCTTAACACCCGGAATAGCTTGCATGTACTTGTATAAATATAAATGTATGTATATATCTACTCTTAGTACAGACATTGATTAAACGGAAAATATCAGCAACAGCACAAACTTGCATAGATGACCTCTTCTTGCTTTCACTACAGTCCCTTTTTAACCCCTTGCCGGTCTGGGCTTGAAAAGTTATACAGTTTGCTGGTTTACTGTAGAAGCGTAAAGATTTTAATGACTTTTGATGGACAGTTTAAATGCTGTTTTCGCATGAAATGAAGACCGTAAGGCAATTGAAGAGATAAAATGTTACAAATGAATCTGTATTTACATAAGTACATGTATATGAATGTATGTATGAGTATCTTTTAGGCAACGGCATGTACACATTTATGTGATATTTAAGGCAATCGGCTTCCATTCCTTAGCATGGCTGTTTATATCTGTGAGTGACTGTCAATTAAGTTCCATCGCCCAAAAGTTGCTTCGTATTAAATTTAAATGCTGCTTTCATAGATACTTCTTAATTTCAATGCCATCAAATTTCCTTGCATGCGATTTACTTTGCACAAGCACCATAATCCCATTTATTAGCTTTGTCATTTGCCTTTATATTGTCGTGTATTTACATTTGAAATGAACTGTTGCATTTCACCTGGAATCCTTTGATTCATTAATCTCATGACGCAATACGTTTCTGTCTATTTTAGTTAAGTTAAATCAATAAAAGCTTCAATATGGCATAGTTAATTTTTGTTGTTTGCACATGCTTGCTCTTAAATGCGTATTTACACTGCACTGTATCCGTATGAAAGAAGAAGAAGCCGAACCAATGCTTAGGGACGAAATTCACCTTTCTCTTCTTCACCAAGACGAGGTGAGAATAGCAACAATGCCGCTTAGAAGCAACATATCCTCGGTAGTTGGCGGTTTATCGGCTGCGCTGTTCAAAGCAGGCGGTGAAGAGCTGGGCCCGAATTGCGGCATTTGATATCGAACGTAACCTGAATCGAGATTTTATTTTGAGAGCACAGGATTGTTTGATTCGATTCGGGCACTGGTAGGGAGCGTGTACCAGCTTTAGACCACAATTTGGTCTGTTAAAAGTGTGTTCGATGATTATAAATTAGGGGTACTTTGGCCAATCCCCAAGAAAGGAGATGTCGGCTTTTGCTGCAATTATCACGAAATAAACCTTCTTAACATTGCGTATAAAGTCTTATCGATGAAATTGTGTGAAAGACTGAAGTCCTACAGTAACCAATTGACTAGAACTTCCGGCTCTATGCAGCCACTGTCCAGTGACAGTCTGGACAGCTTCCGTCTACTGAATTGTCGAATTACTAATCAGAATTCCCATACAGTCCCCGACATGAAATGTTAGACAGGGCCTTTTCTGTAATTCATGAGACGACTTATTTGGGTTTGGAAAACATACTTAGCGCCGTAATAATTTCATATTGCATCACAGTCGCTTGCCAGAGCTTGTCCTGGTGGTGAACAGGAAATCATTGTCAGAAAGTTGCCCAAGTCAAGTCCTGGAACTAAGAGATATAACTTCTTTCGAAAGAATCTCACCAGCTGCAGAAATTAAAATCTCTTGCGGGTACTTGTCATGGTGGTATCACGAAAACCATTCAGAAAAAACTTACCAGCAACAAAATTGATTACTGCAGGTAGGATTTTGTAGGATTCAGTCAGTCCAGGCACCGATAAAAAGTAAGTCAGTTAAGGCAATCTTCTCAACAGCAAAAGTGGTTATCTCAAAGGAAACTATTATTCTAGAGCCAGTCCAGGCTCTAATAAGATAAACTTGTTTTAGGATAGCCTATCCTATTTTGCTTAAAGCTATTTTAAGAGAAAGCACTTGTATATCATTTAGCACGCGTAGCCCGTGTGATTGAAGCACAGGCGTGCCATTCGAGAGATCCGAGTTCGATTCCTCGGGTAGCGGATTTTTTTTTCCTTTTTTAATGTGCATTTTTTCTTTATAAATTTAAATTTATTTTAATATTTAGATTTTATTGTTTAAATATATTTTTAATTTAATTTAATTGTTGGAATTTTATTTTATGTATTTTATATTTTGTATTTAATTTTTTTTCTCAATTTATTTCTCCTTTAATGTTTAGATGATTTCGTTTTAAAAAGAATATTTTTTTAATTTCATTTAGTTTTTAGAAAGTTTTTTTTGTGTTTTATTTAATTTCATTATATTTAAATTTATATATTTTATTGTTTTGAAAGGAAAAATATATCTTTTCAATTTTATAAAATTTTTTTTTAATTTTTGTGCATTTCTTTAGTTTAATTTTCTCTTATTTTGAGGTTTTGTTTAGAAATAAAAATACTTTTATTAATTTTATTTTTAAGTACTATTCCATTCTTTTCTAGTTTATTTATTTTTTATATATATATATTTAATTTTTGAACAATTTATTACTAAAAGACGTACAGAAATTAGTCCCTCGAAAGACATTACAAAGCCTTCAAGATAATTGCCAGAATTTACGATTCCTGTACGGAAGAAAGTGTTTTTTTTTTTTTTTAAATCAACTAATTGAAAGACTACTTTAAAACAAAAGCAGTGAGTAAATGTTTCGAATTTTGATACTCTTTTTACTCAAAGAAACCATTTGTGTGTTTGAGGTATGAAAAGCTATCTGTGAAGTGCAGACGAAACATACTGACTTTGAAGTTCTTTAAGCCAAATGCATTTTGAAATAATTGAAATCAAATGCATAGTCGGATAATTACTATGCACATATGCACATACATATGTACATATATACACACATACATATATATGTACATACGGCCATGCAGTCTCCCGACGAAATACTTAACGGTGGAACCGGAGGGTTTGGGTCACAGACGGCAGGAGGTTTAGTGGGTTAAAGTCTCACACTGACGGGGTTAAGGCTTTCGATGCTTCCTCCTCGAAAAAAAAACGAGCACGCAGCTCGACGAGCGTCACGCTAAGCGAAGTGAGTAAGTGCTTGGCATTGTCTTCAGGATCAAGTAGCAACAATTGAAGCTAAGTTTTCGCGTAGAATTTCAAACGGAATGAAAATATGTATGTAAGAAAAAAATTAAAATATTAAAGTCCGTTCAAAAACGCAGCAACAGTAAAAATGAAGCTCCTTTATGAGCAAACGTTGACCGGTGAACTATATTATACACATACATACATAGATGTCAGTACTATGTTGGGATTAAGTTACTGCACATGTATGCCTTTTGCAACTGACTTCCATAAGTTCCATTACTCTTATTTCTGCTTCGTCTGCTAATTCCAAACAAGACTGCCCCAAAAAGTGTCGCACTAGGTTAGTTGTTGCGTTTGGCAAAAATGCTGTGACTCAGCAAATTACTTTAAATGAACAGTCAAAATCAATGAAAGTTTCTCCTCTTTTATGTTAGAGAATTGTTGCTGCTCTTCTTCCTTTTACAATTTTACTACAATATTGCTTTGTTATCCTTGCTGAGTGCGTAAATTTTCGGACAACGTGAACAGCTCATGACAAAGAATGTTGCCACTAAAGCAAAAAGGTTTGATGGTAAGCATTGCAGCTTTAAGGCGGACACTTGAATACCTTATTAAATAAGTGTGCGTTTGAACTTATTGTTTGCCTACATTTCACCGCCAAGTACCAAAGTTGCTGAAATTATTTACAACCCCAAGTTAAGCTGTGCTTAAACGGCCAAAACAAAATCGATTTCCGGAGCTTGAACGCTTTGAGAAGCACAACTTCGCATTTTTCGCAATCACCTTTCACACGCGCATCCTTACTGGCGCTTACACTCATTGCACGCATTCTTACTTATTTATGTGTATACTTAGATACTTAGATACTTAGAGCCACTTTCTCACACGTTCTTTAGCCCTTAAGTGTTACGAATAGATCGCTTGCATTCCACAAAATTTTATACGTTCACATTTCACCAAATCGAAGAGTTTGTTTTGTATTTGCAATTCAATTGCCGGAAAATTCATATCAAAGTTTATTTTCCAAACCATAAACGATGTTAGTCGCAAACTTGCAATGAGTTTCAAGCGCTAAGTTCACAAACGTTTTAGTAAAGGCGATTGTTGTGCAAAGTCAGCAGCTAAAGTCAGTGCGAAAAGGCTCACAAAGCTACAGATAGACTGACATTCATACATACAATAAAAGTAACCAGCCAAGGCAACTGGTGGAATTGTGTTGAAAATCTTTACATATATATGTATGTATGTATGTATTTGGCGCAAGTTGGTAGCAACATGCTCTTGTAAATAAAGACATTTTCCAAAGTGCAATCAAACTCATCACTTCAATTCACACAAATTCGCTTTCGTTTGGCTCGCAGCTATCTGGAGCTGAGGGAGTAATATGTAAGTAAGAGCGCTGCTAGCCGAAAGTATTCGAAAACCTCTATTACCAGCAGCTTTTAAGTAAAGTTCAAATCTTTTCAAACAAAAAAGTCTGGCATTTGCAGTGCGAAAGTTTCTCACTAAACGTTTGGATTAAAGTAGTTTTGTGCATTTGAATGGTGGTAAAACAGTTGTTTTGTGTTGTTTGGGCTATGCTGCTGTGCTAAATTTCTTTGCAATTTGGTAGTTTCGCACTTTAAAAGCCGTACTCGATGCGCTGAGGTATAGATGTAAATGTATTTATAGTCTCTTAAAAGTATGCAACATTAAATGATTGATTAAATTGAACGCTTAACTAAACAGAATGCAGTTCTCAACTTGCATATCAAATGATAAGTACAAAAGTACCCAGCGGTCAGTAGGCAAAGGGGGCTACATATGACTTACTTTCCGTTCTTGGCAGTTAGGCTTTATACATGGAGCGACTACGTAGTAGGGCTCAAGACAAAGGTAGTCCAAAAGATTCATAACTCCCTCTCGTGGAATCTCTGAGCGAATGTTAAATCTTAGCAGAGAGGGTTTAAGAACACACTCGCCGGTTACTGCAGACCGAGGTACGATCCACGCAAAATGGGACTCTCTGAGGAGACGATCTGCAGGTTTTGTGGGCTAGATGTGACCGCCTGCTTCTAACTCAACTTGGACTTATGCACCTTGGAGAACGATTATCACCTCCATCCAGCATCTGAAACATTCATTAATAGCCTAAGGTTGGAGTAACTGAATAAGGGTTAGCATAATAGATCTAACTACATCGCAATAATAATAACAATAATATTAAGGCACTAAGGACTCTCACTGCTAAATCCCGCAAAATTCTGGGGCAACTAAGATTGTACAGAACCTAGCCTTGTTCTTATCTGTCTAAAGGGTACACAGCTGCTCATTTAATAAAGTGGGAGGAGCCTTAACTTTTGCGCCCGATGAGGTATATTCAAGATAAAAAGAAATGCATGTTATTCGTATTACCCTCTCGATGAATCACTTCGTGAGTGCCTAATAAAAACCAGGAAGGCTTAAAGCTTTTACAAGTTACGTGCATCGAAATACCCACGCAAAGTACCCACAGCAGCTCTTCTAAAAAGTGAGAGGAGTACCAGGTGACGGCTCAATGAGGCACATCGAAGGAGGGCGCAGAAGATGTGGATCAAAACGCAAGGTTGGCAGGTATCAAGAATCATGTATGTGCAGAGTGTATTATATAAAGTTCACGAAATTTCTCCTTTAGCTTAAGAAGGAGGATGCTAGGCTACTGGTTTGTTTGCCTGCTGCTTTTAAATTGCCTCTGACCAATGATAATAGCAATAGTAGATGTAGAACGAAAGAGGAGATAATGGAGCGTATCCTCAGCGAGTGTTAAGGATTTCTGCCTAATCTGGCAGCCGCTGCCAAGGTAGGGTAGAACAAGGTGTTCCAGTTTGCCACGGTGACTGAAGTGTTTTTCAGCATTGTTCCAAGTACTCAGTGATTAGCTGCCTAATGCGGTCTTAGTTTAGCTTATAATTGACAGCTTACTTAATCCAACCTACGTATTATTCGTGGTTTTCCTATTACTATCTCTACAAGGAACCTACATATTCTCTTGCCTTTTATCGAACTTCTTAATTTAGCAACTGCTTATTGCATGCCTTCTAAAATTTTCCATATGTAATTCTGGAAGTTAAGTCCCTGTCCCTGAGGCATTGATTTTGGAAATTTTTTGGAACACCCAGAGGGTTTGGGGAATAATAAATAAGAGCGGTTGTAGAGCTAATCGCTTTTTCTCCCACTACTCCTCTGAGTTGTGCTCGTAAGTAAGCTGCTACATGAACTGGAGGGAATCCTTTGTTGGATCATTGCTGATGCAGACAACGTGGCTCTGATGGTTACCAATAAGTTTCTGAGTACCCTTGATATCCCGAATAGAACGTCTTTAACCCTAGTAAGACAGAGCAATCCCTACAATGTATGCGTTCAAATTGTGCATTCAGTGGAAGTGAAGTAATTGGGCATTATAAATATAAAGCTTTCGTGGAAGCCCAACATTGAGGAAGGGGTTAAAAAGGTTGCCCTCATGATGCTGTAGGAAATGCACTGTATCTTCTGCGGATCTACGATGTTATATTTCATTCAGACAACAAAGTATACTATCTCCTCGTGGAATTCGCTATAGAAGACCCCGTTAATAAGTCAGCTAGAGCGAGTGCAAAGGTTGCCGCTATTAGAATAAATTTGTTGCTGCGAACTACCCCCTCTCTAAGTTAGGGCGAATACCAATGAGTCATACTTCCACTCCGAGGAAGACGAGCCCTTTTTGAATGCTCCCTTCGACAGCCAGAAGGAGACAAATCCTTCTCAATTCCCTGTGACACATAAAACTTGATGTGGAGTTCAAACTTTAACTAGTTAAGGGTTTCCAAGCTGTGACTTCGCCTCTGACAAAACCATTCACTTCGTAACCTGACCATCTCCAAGCAGTGTACTCACACCCTTTCAAGAAAGGAGTGTATGCTGTTGGCAGCTGAGGAGGAACAACGAGAAAAAAGTTTTACAATAACGGTTTGAAGCTTGACGAACCGTCGAGGGATGTGTTTTTTTTGCGAACACTTTATCAAACTCGAAGTCAAGATCACTATAGTGTTTTCCGGGTAGAATATTTTATTAGTTTCCTGGCAGAGGTAGCTCTTGTTAAGAAAGCAGTCGACAGCAGTGGTAGCCAAGTGAAAGCATTACTCACGTTGTTAGGTTGCAGAGGATTCGATTCTTTTTTATACCAGGCCACAGTCACATTTCAGGAAACTAAGTGGTGATTAAGTTGGCTAGAAAGGGTATCATTGAGCTGATCGGCTACAGGTGGCCTATTCATGAATAGAAAGGCTTCATATCTACTCATCGAGCTCAGGATGGATACCAGGGTCTGTGAAAGCTCAAAGTATTTCTGGTGGGTTTTTTGGGCTCTTCGTGTCGCTACGTATCTTACGAATTCGGCGCTGCCTGCTTAGATGCCGAGTCTTTGCGAGACTGAGGTTTCAGCACTTTGGCTTGCGTTTTCTGAAGAAAGTAGTTGTGTAAAGCTTTCTGAGACTGACACCAGACTTCTGCGAAAATATACTTTTGCTGCTTTTAAGATATTAAAAAATAGCTAGGATGCTGTCTGAATTTAAACGATTTAGTAAATCATAGTATACCCACGCATCGAATATAAAAAAAGCATCGAGTGCAAACTATACGATTTAATACGATTTCAATAAACTTAGTAAGTTAGCATCTCAAACAGTTGTCTGCAACACTTTTATTGCTTTGCCTAGCGCTGGCCTTTTTTATGTTTGTACATTTTCGCCGTTGCTGCTGTTGAAAGCGCGCATAGTTCTAGTTAAACTAGNGGTAGCTCTTGTTAAGAAAGCAGTCGACAGCAGTGGTAGCCAAGTGAAAGTATAAGCATTACTCACGTTGTTAGGTTGCAGAGGATTCGATTCTTTTTTATACCAGGCCACAGTCACATTTCAGGAAACTAAGTGGTGATTAAGTTGGCTAGAAAGGGTATCATTGAGCTGATCGGCTACAGGTGGCCTATTCATGAATAGAAAGGCTTCATATCTACTCATCGAGCTCAGGATGGATACCAGGGTCTGTGAAAGCTCAAAGTATTTCTGGTGGGTTTTTTGGGCTCTTCGTGTCGCTACGTATCTTACGAATTCGGCGCTGCCTGCTTAGATGCCGAGTCTTTGCGAGACTGAGGTTTCAGCACTTTGGCTTGCGTTTTCTGAAGAAAGTAGTTGTGTAAAGCTTTCTGAGACTGACACCAGACTTCTGCGAAAATATACTTTTGCTGCTTTTAAGATATTAAAAAATAGCTAGGATGCTGTCTGAATTTAAACGATTTAGTAAATCATAGTATACCCACGCATCGAATATAAAAAAAGCATCGAGTGCAAACTATACGATTTAATACGATTTCAATAAACTTAGTAAGTTAGCATCTCAAACAGTTGTCTGCAACACTTTTATTGCTTTGCCTAGCGCTGGCCTTTTTTATGTTTGTACATTTTCGCCGTTGCTGCTGTTGAAAGCGCGCATAGTTCTAGTTAAACTAGCTTTGATAGCTTTTGTTACCGCTGCGTGCGTTAAAAGGCATTTGTTGCAACTGTACAAAGGCAAAAGCAATTAAATTTATAGCCGCGAACAAAATATTTTCCAAGTGTAAAACAAACGAAATGAATGAAACGAACCAAACGAAATGCAGACATAGAGCAAACGAGTGAGGGAGGCATGCGTATTTGAAGCCTAAAATGTGTGGTTGATAAGGCGGATAAGGAAGCGAGGGGTACGCCTACAGCAAAAGCTGGCTGACGGTCTGACTGTTTAACTAATCGTTGGCCGTCCGTTGGACTTGCGAATAAATGATTTTTACTCTTCATGGCTGATATT
>NW_016171249.1:0-14690 GCF_001687245.7 Rhagoletis zephyria
TCCGAGTGATATAATTGATGAATACATATGAATTCCCCTTTTACAAACTCATTTATATATACTTTACTCTAAACAATTTATGACTCATTAAAAATTCCACGCCTATGCTCCACGTTCACTACAAACTCATGTATGCAAACCTTACTATAAACACTTACCATGGATATGTATTCATACGAACTATGGTATTCTTGTAAATTATGGTTCCGAATTTGTAGCCGATAAAAAATTTCACGCCTGTGGGATGTGCCACGCCTCCTTTCAAAAACTCATATACATATATATAACATACTAAAAGCATTTATCATAGATCTTCACACCAATTTTCAAGTTCATGTGACCTGTGGTTCCGAAGTTATATGTATTTGTTTAAAAATTTCACGCCCATGGGATATGTCATGTCTTCTTGTACAAACTCATTTATGTATATACCCTACTATAAGCGCCAACCATATATATGACAGCGTACCAAATTTCAAGTTCGTGGGACTTATGGGTCCGAAGTTATGGCTGATTAAAAATTTCACGCCTATAATTATAGGCCCAGGTGTTATGGCAATACTCTGTCAAAATTTCGTTCGATTCTGTCCGTCCGTTTAGGCTGCAACATGGCACATACATACCTCCACAAATATATAGTAGATTTTGAAGGCATTAGATAGAAGGCAAAGTAACGACTTTCATCTGGAAATCAAATAAACAATCTAAGTCGGGTTTACAAATCGCTCATTTTTCTTAAATGTGTATTGATTCAATATTTGTCGTTTTTTATATTGTCCGTAGAATATATTCAAATACATATGTACTGAATATTTCGTGGTGTGCTTAAAGCAAGTTTAAATCGTAAGTTTTCTAGCCCCAGATTTTCTTGTCCGTGGCATTCTAGGAACATTCTCCCGTCAAAACCAAAATCGGTGAACGGACCCTTTGCGAGAAAATTTGATTTTAGTATCGGTGACTTATTCCATCATTTAAATATTCCTAAAAAAGTCTTTAGCTAATACGCGGAAGTAGAAAAAGAAAAAAATGTTAATGCTGTCTTTGATAAACTTTTTTGTGCTCATTACGAATCCGTAAGTATAAAGTTTCCATCAGCTCCAGAATTTGAGAAAAACGAGGTCAGAGTGTCAAAAAATCGAGTTTTTTGCACTATTTGAAAAGCTGTAGCAAAGGAACGAAAGGTGATATAACCATCCACTTACGCTTAAATTAAAGCTAGCATTCTCGACTAATATCTTTAAAAATACGATTCCTGCACCTTGACTTGATGGTCACTGATAGTCATTTATTGAACAGCAAAAACTGATTTTTGGCGAATTAAGCAATAGGTGATAGAACCTTCCACTTAGGCTTGTATTAAGGCTTGAACATTCGTTTACAATCCCAAAGAATACCATCCCTGTACCTGGGATTTCTGGGATAAAAATTATATCTTAGGACATGGTGATTGTTTGTGGAAAATTTTAACTCATTCTTCCGCTTCTTTCATAAAGAAAATATTACCTTTCGTAGATAGTCTACATACCTATGTATGTATGTTAGGAGGTAAACTTTTTTTTAGTAGTTCTAAGCATATTTGCCGAAGAAACCATTGGTCTAAAATCAAATTGGCGCTTGCCAAATTCCGAAAATTGGTTTCCAAGAAAATGTGAGAATTTTCACTGTTGCACCCTCTGGTGGAAGTTTTAAGAAGTTTTTAAGCGCAGAAATGGGTTGCTGATAGAAAAAAAACCCTTTTCGACACTACAGAAAAAGGCTTAAAACCCAATTTTTGAAATTTGGCAAACTCAAAACTGATTTTACGCCCATGGTTTCTTCGGAAAAATTTGCTTAGAATTATACGTAGAATCCTTCTGTTCTATACGCGCACGGTTGAAAAATGTTTCCATACAAATTGACCCACCCTAATGTGTGTGTGTATATAATTTTAGTTTCCTATTACTACCAAATAAGTGTTTTATTTAACATAAACGAAAAAAAGTTGATTGAATACATTTTGAAAATATGGCAGATATCTTATAAATCTTTTCAAACTATTTTGGTGTAATCTTATAAGACAAAATTAACTTATTGAATAAGTAATATTTTACTTTTAAAACAATTAGAGACGCTTTTCAAAAATATTTTGCTTAGACAACCCCTTAAAAAGCATTATAAAATGAAGCTTCAAAAGTATTTTAAAAATAAAGCTGCTAAAGAAGTTTCACTTCAAAACGCGCACTAGTCGACAACAGCGTGAATTCGAAGTGAAAGATTACAGACGTTTTCATGAAAGACATAACATCGGTACAAGCATAGGCAGGCGGCAGCGTTGATCCGGATCAACTCGTAATTTCGGAATTATCTCAGAAATCTACTTCGCAGTTGATCCTGAGCTGAAGCATAGAATATTGGAATTTTAGAACACGGGGATAGAGGAAAGTTCACCTCGCTGACAGAAATTGCATGAAAGCTAATTCAGAGTTTCCAATCGTCGCATAGAAGGGAAAGAAGGGAAGGGAAAGAAGGGAAATCTGAGTAGGATCATGTGTTTTGAGGTGCTTAAGCCTAAAGTTTTTAGAACATTCTTTTTTTTTTTGCTAAGAATAAGTATGTTAAGTTTTATTGAAGTGATTAAAGGATTAAACCCGAAAAGGAAGATAATCTTTACATATCGCAACATACTTACCTCTATTAAGGCAGGTCTGAGTTAAGAAAATTTATCTACAGTGATTTTCTACACACTTTTAACTAAAGAAGTGAACGTTGTCGAACAAGCAGAAAATAAACATTTTCTTACAGAAATAAAGCACACGTTATTACATGCATTAGTACGTACATACCTATTTTACATTTTGCTTCCTTATTCCTTTTGTGAAATATTTCTGTTTTCATATACAAGGTTTTATCCTTTAAATATTAACATTACATCCTGGCCATCATTAAACGCAAATTATTTGTTTATATTTATATCTCAACATTAAATTTGCAATGCCAACGTATGCCTTGCAATAATGAACGGTCGAGTGTAAACTTGAATATTTAATCTTATTTAATTCAGAGGAAATCTTAAGAGAACAACAACAAAATAAAGTTAAATTAAGCACAAAGGTAAATCGTAAAAAAATGTAATGAAATTCAAGAAAAGGCAACGGTGTCAAGAAGCAAGCTAAACAATGGAAAACGCGGCTAAAAGCAGCAGCAGCAGCTTTTACAAGTTTGTGCCAATTCGAATGCGCCAAAGTCCTACACAATTTCACTTTATTCTTTCGTACACCACTAAAGTGTGCGGCAAAAACGTATGTACGCTAACGTACCGAAAAAGGTTGTGAAACGGATACGTTCTTGGCTGTTTTTCTGAAATTTTTTTTGTTGAATTTTTCGTTCATATAATTTTCTTCTGCACTTCGCAGATGCTTTTTAATGGTAAAAAGCAAATGGTAAAAAGTACATTAAGGCGGCACTAGAACAAGGCACCTTCTGAAAGCTAGCAAATACTAGCACGCTCCTCTGCACGCCCAGCCACTGCCAAATACGTATAAATGCTTTCAAACATTAAGCTTGAACATATAAAATACAATTATTGCTTTCAAATAACGTTTCGAATGTTTTCCGGATAAAAAAATTTATGAAAATTGTAGTCGCTTTCTGTTCGTTTCCGGGTACGAAAAATTTTACGAGGCCGTACTGTAGGAAAAACTTGCCTTTCTCTGCGCTGGCTTGGTTGCTAAACATCTCAATATCTCTAACGTATAGCTATACTGAGCGCTCTAGAGCAGTGATTCCCAAAGTGACCCAGGTAGGCCCCCAGCATTCCACGGGAGACTCGAGGGGGGTCTACGTTGGCGTAAAAAAAAAATATGGGAGTCCATGAGTTGTAAGTGGGGTTCCACGAAAATTTATCTGGTTTCGATAATAAAGAACCAAAATGGTTGCTTGATAGCCTCTTTAGTAGAGCGTTCTTTTGTCGCTCGCTTTCAAAAAAATTCACCTAATGTTGAAGTCCCTGAGACTGAATGCTGGTTTAATTCCATCACTGAGACTGGACTCACACATTGTCGAACCTTCACTAATGGCTCCAAAACTGACTCTGGGTCAGGATCTGAGGTCTTTTTCGAAGTTAATGGGGATGACCTTCACTTTCTGTTGGTCTTCCAGGCTGGGGTAATTGCAATCCTCAAAGCCATGGACTAGGTGGTGGTACATGGATGGAGGGGAAGGAGTTTACATGTCTACAGTGAAGCTGCACTTAAGGCATTGGCTAACCCTCTAACTACTTCCAAACTAGTTCGGCAATGCAAGTCTCGACTAAATTATGGTGGTAAAAATAACGAGCTTGCTTTACTCTGGGTGCCAGGTCACTCAGGAGACATCTGACCATTTGGCCAGAATTGGCTCAGACTAGGCATTCCTCGGTCCGCAACCAGTCTTAGCACACCCACTTTCGGCCATCTAAGCCACCATCAGAATCTGGGGGAATACTTCACTCAGCAATGACTGGGAAGCATCGAGGGGATGCAGATGGGCACAAATCATGTTGCCTTCAATCTCAGATGGTCTATCTAGTTAAAAAAAAAAAACTGTTGAACATCGATATTTAAACTAGTTACTTTCCGTACTGGGTTGTGAAAACGAACATTTGAAAGCACACTTTACATGTTTTGCCTGTAGCTGAGTGAACAAAGAGTGGACACCCTTCACACAATTTTTGTTTGGACACCTGGCAGAGAGCTCCAGGTTCAAATCTCATTAAGCAGAACATATAATTTTAAATTTTTTTTTCTGTTTTTTTTTTTTTTGTAATTATGAAAAAGTATCTGTGAAGTGCACAACGGAAAAAAACGTGGTTCGGTTACAGGCTACATGTTACTACTACAAGTACTCGCAAAGTTACACAGCGGGAGTCAATTTATCTAGAACACACCAGTTATGCGCAGATGAGAGATCGGTACCGGTATTCGATTCTCGAAAACTGGTCGAATTCACTAGTTCTGTACTAGTACTTTCCGCTGCAGGGTAGTGAGTACAAATACAGATACAGACACACCTACACATACCTATGTGGCCTTATTTGCAGTCATGTTGAAAATCAGTTGCAGTCAAGAATGTTGGTAAATTCATGTTCGGACATGTGGGTTAACCATTCTAATGTACAACATTGATTGTCCTTTTTCTGCTGCCTCTTATAACCTCACATCATTGATGTTATTGAGCTAATTCAAACAAAAAGTGGGCATGAAAAAGTATAGTGAATCGATATTTTTCATAATTTACTTTTTCCTCAAGCTGTCAGTGAAAATGAACCATAGCACTATAAGAAAAAAAGACAAAACCTACAAAAGGTAGATGCTGCAATTTGTGCAAGATAATAGAAAAAACACGAATAGCAGCAGATTTGAAAGCTACTATCAAGGTAAAGTTGCAAACTTATACCACTCAGGACAATTTACGAAGTTAAAAAAGATTACGAGAACTTTTTAAGTGGATCTACATAGGGGTTGAATCGTCACAATCACCACCCAATGATTCATAATTAAGTCATTTTGAAACCATCATACTCGTGCAGAACTACAGGTGACTACTGGTTAAATGTATTTCAGTGCATCATACATAACGGGGACGACTGCACTCGGAAGAGCCGGATACTCGCACAGATAAAAGGTTTGAAACAGAAACTTCGCAACTTCGTCAGCACCTGTTGAATCTTTTTGCTAATCTTTTTGACTTGTTGACTTGCACGTCCACCATCCAAGGTCGGGTACAGACCGCCGCGGTATTACATATAAGTATTTTCCTTACCTATTCTAGCATCTGTCTGGTAATCCTACAAGATTCTATACAGCTTCAACTTTACTTATCTTTGAAGTAGTAAATTTTAGTGAATTTGATATTGATTTTCCTAATGAGGTGCTCATGTTGACCGCGTGGAACTCATTTAATGCACACCCGCTCCTTACTAGTTCCATTCCCAAATATGTGTGTCCCGCCGTATCCGAACTATGTAAGCGTTTTTTCGAATTAATCAGAAATTCGGCCAACTCTCTTCTATAGTTCTCCTCTAGTTTCGAACTATTTGAGGAAGAAGAGAGCACGTGAAATACACCTATACACCTGAATAAACATTAATCTCTCTTCTCGCTGGTGCCTACTAAATCGAAAACGCTTATGCCTGGAATACGCTTGTATGGTTCGTTGGATGAAAGGATAGCTACGAATTGAGTTGACAACCCTGCCCTCCAAGCACTGAGTGCCTCCTCGAATACAGTCACTGTGGCTAAGGGTCTTTTTTGAACAGATAAGAGCCTATCTGGAATGGAACTGTGCCCGAACAAAATTATAAGTAAAAGAAAGTTTCTAAAAATTAAATGAAGTTACAAAAAAGTATCTAATTTTTAAAATAAAATTTTAAAATGAAATTATATTAAAAAGATAAGAAACTTTAATTAAAAATTAGAAAAAAACTAGATTAAAAACAGGTTCATAAAATTTAAATGATATTTAAAAAACTAATTTTCTTTTCAAAACAATAATATCTAAAAAGGAAATTAGGAAAACAAAAAATAAATAAAAGTAGGAAAAACCAAAAAAAAAATCGAAAAAATTAAATGAAGTCAATTTCCAGGATGGAACTGTGCCCGAACAAAATTATAAGTAGAATAAGTTTCTAAAAATTAAATGATATTACAAAAAATCTAAAAATCTAAAAATTTAAACTAAATCATATAAAAAAGAAACAATAATTTACTAAAACATAAATGACATTTAAAAAATAATTTTCTTTTGAAAACAATGTAAAACTAAAAAAAACTAAATTAAGAAAAGAAAAAATAAATAAATGTAAGAAACAAATAAATAAGTTTCTAAACAAAAAAGCAAATCAAAATTTTTTTTAAACAATAATGCCTTAATATAAAAAAAAATCAATTAATAAATGAAAAAAATACATGAAATATGTTTCTAAACAAACAATAAAAGCTTGAAAGGAAAAGAAAACTTAGAATTTTTGTTAAAAAAAATATATAGAAATCCACTGCCCGAGGATTCAAACTTCGCATCTATCGAATGGCCCGTCAACGCTTTTCCCGCTCGGTCATTGCGACTGTTAGAGCATACTCAAGTGCTTTTTGTCAAAGGAGCTTTTCACAAAGTTGAAAGTGGAGAAGGAAGCTATTTCTTGTAAGACGTTCGTGCCAGAATAAACAAAATCTTTCAAACTATCTTGCATACTGTTTTTCAATTGTCTTACAAAAGACTTGCAACTATCTTAGACAGAATTTCTCTGTAAATACCCACATAGTTACTTAGTATTAAATATGCCAAAGAGCTTTTTTCGGGTATCTTCGTGTTTTAGTTTTCATGATTTTTGGCGTGTTATATTTCATGGAGAGTTTTCCGGGATTTTTCTGCACTTTGTGGGATTTTGGGAATATTTCGGACTTTCGGGACTACTTCGGGAGCGACGAGTAGTTAACAGCGACATCTCTCGGCGATAATTTTAGCTTAAAGTTAATCTGCATGCCTGAACATAAGGTGTTAGGCTTACTGATTTGAAATCCTTAACATTGACGTAACCACTTTTACCCACTTTAGGAATAAATATTATTTTAATTAAGCACCACCTTGCTACTCGAATAGAAATTACCTCCTCGAACGCACCATTAGGAGATGTTTAATACTCGTAATATATCTCACTTTAGCTTCATTCATGTTTACTCGACGAATTGGAGGAGAAACTCTTCAATTTGATACTGATCAAAACTAGTAACTGCACTTTACTTCAACCAACTGCATTCTCCTACATGAACGGTATAAGAATGAATACTTGAAGGTAAGGTAAGAAAAACAAATTAATAGCAGCAAAATAAAAGCCTAAAGGAAAAGCCAAAGCAATCTATGCATCGTCAATTTTAAGAGGGAAGTTTCAATGAATGTATTTTCAATTTTTAGTTGCGCAATTCACATTGGAGGGATGCAAAACATCGCAAAAACAAAATCAATAGTTATATGAATTTTAAAGGAATTACAACTTGAGGAAAAAAACTAACAGGATTTGTTAGATACAGTCATCTCTCATCCCAAAATTGAGCTCGGGTGGCGTACTATCCTTTTACATTGAAAATACATCTAAGTAGGCTTAGCAATGCATGCAGAGGAGGCAGAGGTAGTGATGTTCCGATACCAGTACTAAGAAGTATATAATCGAGTACCTCCACCAAGTACCGAGTATTTTTTGTACTTCGATATGCGTGTACAAGTAGATCATGGGTATCGAGTACAAAGTGCATGTATTTACTTGTTGGCTAAATTTGGGAAAATCAATTGAAAATAGGTCTGTACTGTAGTTTAAAAAAAAAAAAATATTCAAGAAGTCAACCACTCGATTTCGCTGGGGTTAACCCCACGAAGCTAACGAAAGTGGAGAACGAAAATCGTAACGAATTCGAGGATGATATGGAGCTAGCCTGTGATTTGCGGAAGCGTTGTATATAGATCGTTTTGAAAGCGAAGAATCAAACACAAGTAAACAATGAGCTTTCTCATGACTTAACATCTCCTATTTCAGCACTTCCAAGTAACCCCATCTCTAAATAGAAGGATAAGAAAATGCATTTTCAGCTCTCCATAAGCCTTTCTCCACTGTACTATTTATGTCGTTATATTGTAAATGGGCATTGAATTCAAATTTCTTGTGTGAGTACTTTCGAGTACAAGTTGAATCGAGTATTTCCTAGCGCTACTTTGAGTAGCATCGCGTATTATCTTCGGTACATTTAATGAGTACAGGCATCGAGTACATGGTGGTTTCGGACGAACACTGGGCAGAGGTGTTGTGGGAAAAGCTGCCTTGCAGCACACTTCGAAAGTTCTTTGAAATTTTCTAAACAGATTTCTTACGTTATTGATTGGTAGTCTGTCTCGCCACTCTACAAATGCATACCTGATTATGCGTCTAATCGTAGAGGGGTAAATCCACAGGTTACCTTTAGGTGACAGACCCAACGTTTTACCAATGACCTTTTAACATTGCCGGAACTCAGTTACGACTTTCGAGGTCTAATAACTGCAAACGTATCGTAATTTGTTTGCAGTCATGGTATTCTGACAGAGAAGTACACACACACACAGGCCTAGGCGCTGATAATGGGGCCGTTTAAATTGACAAGTGGCGAACGCATTAGCAAGCACCAGAGCAAAGCTGTGCTGTACGGTGCTGCTGGCGTACGCAGATGATATCGATTTTTCTTTAAGGAGATACGGAGCAAATACATTTTTTTTTGCACCTCCGCTCCGAAGCCCTAATTCCAGGCATATTTTTCATCAAATATTATCAAGTGGCGTTTTTAGACTTTTTTGGTATGTATTGTGCTGATAAGTTCAAAAGAGTTAATATTACCAATTTAAAATATTATTACCTGATTCGCAAGTATTTCAAGCCGCATTAAATTTATGAATATTATGACACCTTGCGAATTCTATAAATTTATACATTGTATAACTATTAGTTATAAAATAAGCTAGCTTTAATCACTTTAAAACTACATACATCTCAAGTACTAAAGAAAAGCTTAAATAAGCAAAGTTCTTATTAGAATTTCCAAGTGCTGCTGAGAATTCGTTACTTTTATTCAAATACTGATTAATTTCCCTTCATTAAAATATGAGCAGAGAAACTATGTATGTATGTACATATTTATGTACCTAACTTTTTATATATGTATATCTTAGATTTACTAATACTTTGTGTTTGGTGCAAGTAACCCGTTATCATTCATTGTCATCGTCAATGTGAGTTCAGAAACCGTTCCATCGGATAACGACATAGTGCAAGTAACACAAAATAAAGCAAAACAAATGTTGACAGATTGTCGCTGACACTTTGACGTGCATGTGCAAGACGTTGCCTACGAAAATGCTAATATAAAAATGTCAAGCAGCTGTAAAATGAAAATTACAAAATTGAGCTAACAAATACGTATTGAGCTTTATGGCTGATATGCAGAAAAGAAAACGAAAATTCCAAAATTGGCATATTCGTCTGCAACATCTCGCTGTAAACTGCATATTGATTGACAGCAGCTACTAAAATGGACATAATGGCAAGCAAATATGTATTTCAAACAAATTCGCATACAAATGGGAGTACATATATACGTAGTATGTGGTGACAGTTTTATGCATGTCAATCAATGTGAGTGCAGGCGCTTATGTTTGTAGGTGCATTAGGGTGGTAAAAAAATAATAATAATTTCGGAATTATATTGCTGCCACCCCTAGTATTATTCTTTACTTACATAAATTATACGCCTGTTATTTTTTTATCGAAAAATATTTAGTGGTCGCTCTAAACGCTCAATTTTTCGTAGAAATAGTATAGAATCTTTAAAAAGCAATATTTTTCTCATCAGGAGCCCTAAAAAAATAATACCCAATTGTTTATTTAACATACTTTGGATATCAACAATTTTTTATGTGTCACCCCATTAAATTTATTGGGAGTTTTTGGGGGACTTATAATAAATAGTTACTTTTACAAAATAACTGGGGTCTGTAATTGGAAGTCTCCTGAAGAGAAACAGAGTTTTGGTCTTAAAGAATTCTGTACCATTTCTACGAAAAATTTTTGTTTTCCCACATAAAATAACCGTAAATATTTTTTGATTTCAAAATAAACAAAACAGGCGTATATTTTTTCGTTATAGAAAAATCCTAGGGCGGTAGCATTAAAATTCCGACTTTACTTATTTTTGGACCATCCTCTTGTATACTTATTAAATAAGAATTATTGCTAACTGCTCAGTCTTTTCTGAAATCAAGGCACCCAAGTATACATAAGTGTCTTTTATTTTACATATCAAAGAGGGAGGTTATTAAATGAAATGCCAATCCGACGAAAAAAAAAAACCACACACGAAAATCTCATTATTACAATTATGCAAAGACAATTTTCTTTGAAAAGAAGATATTTGTACTTCCTGGAAACATTTTTCGAAATTCGCCTACATATTTTACTTTTATATACATAAGAGGATGCGAAAATATACATGTGTATCATCAAAGGAATCATCAATTACGCATTTCTTCCATGCGGGTGGTGCTGAGTTGAAGCTCATGAAAATAGTGTAGTCAAAAACAAAAAACAAATTGACAGTGTGGAAGGAAATAACAAAAACCAAGCACCCCAGCTGCACGATTGAGAGAAATAGAGGTTGCGCCAATCACGGTACCGCTATTCCTCTCTCAGTGAATTTGACAGAATCGTTGTTTGTATGACGTCACACTTGTGCAACTTATTTACGTTTTCCTTTCAAAATTGTATCTTCTTCTTCCATTCTTGCTCACGTTTCCACCCTACTGAAGGAAAGTTGTGGAGAAGAAGAACCCGAGCCCGCAGTCGATGCTGACGGAGTCGATGTTCCACCGCCTGACTATGACGAGGTACGAATAGCAATAATGCGGCTGAAAAACAACAAAGCTGCTGAAGCTGACAGCATGCCAGCTAAGCTATTCAAGTACGGCGGGGAGGAGTTTTTAAGGTGCATGCATCAACTCTTATGCAGCATATGGTCAGATGAACGCATACCCGACGACTGGAATTTAAGTGTGCTCTGCCCAATCCACAAAAAAGGCGACCCCGACATTCACGCTAACAACCGCGGGATCAGCCTTTTAAGCATAGGTTACAAGGTCTTATCGAGCGTATTGTGTGAAAGGCGGAAGCCCACCGTCAATGAACTGATTGGGCTTTATAACTGTGGCTTTAGGCCTGGCAAATCCAGCATAGACCAGGTATTCACAATACGCCAAATCTTAGAATAAACCCGCGAGAAAAGGATCGAAACTCACCACCTATTTGTATTTGTCGACTTTAAAGCCACTTTTGACAGCACTAAAAGGAGTTGCCTATACGCCGCTATGTCTGAATTAGTCATCCCCTCAAAACTCATACGGCTGTGTAAAATGACGTTGAGCAATACCACCAGCTCCGCCAGAATTGGGAAAGACCTCTCCGAGCCGTTCGCCACCAAACGGGGTTTCAGAGAGGGCGACTCTCTTTCATATGACTTCTTTAATCTGATGTTGGAGAAGATAATAAGAGCAGCAGAACTAAACCGCTCAGGAACAATTTACTACCAAAGCGTGCAATTGCTGACTTATGCCGATGACATCGACATCATCGGTAACAAAAACCGTGAAGTCTGTTCTGCCTTTTCCAAGTTGGATAAGGGAGCAAAGCGAATGTGTCTGGTGGTAAACGAGGACACCCACGTCACTGTTGACAGTTATAATTTCGAGAAAGTAGAACCGAAATAATGTCAGCATGGAAATCTAACGCAGAATCACGCTGGCCAACAAGTGCGACTTTGTTGTAGTAACTTACTTTATTTTTTCCTCATTTAAATTTTTTTAATTAATCTTGTTTTTAATTTTAGATTTTGCATTAAAAAGAAAAGTTGTATTCTTTCTACAAAAAATACTTGGTTGCTCACGTAGTATTTTGAAGAATATTATAATATTTGGTAACAGACTAATTATATTTTGAAAATGCTACGAAGAAGTACCAGATGG
Organism: Rhagoletis zephyria; assembly: GCF_001687245.7. NCBI lineage: Eukaryota > Metazoa > Arthropoda > Insecta > Diptera > Tephritidae > Rhagoletis > Rhagoletis zephyria. Next base: position 12,547 of record NW_016171249.1, read on the forward strand.
CTGTCCCCGGTATAACGCTTCGATTTGGAGGCTATGCTCAAATGTTGAAGTTGTAGTTGTGGCTCCGACACAGCCCGCAGGTCAAGACGAAGGCGCTGGACTGATGCTTTTTTATTTAATTCACGTAGTTTTTAGTAATTTATTTTCTTTCTATTTAATTTTTTCTTTTTTAATTTCATGTTTATAAAATTTTTCTGATTTTTTTATAATTTCTTTTACTTTTTAGATTTTATTCTTTTAAAAATAATTTTTTTTTTAGTTCAAATTTTTTTATATATTTTCGTTTTTTAATGTTTTTTCTTTTTTTTTAAACAAATTTTTTAAATTTAAAAAACTTAGTGCTAAAAGACAAACAAAATAACGTTTAGAAAAAAAAAAGAACTTTCAAGATAGTTGTCAGAATTGCCCTGTAAATTACTATATATTCAAATATATGTATACATGCACGTTATTAGTTGTTACGCAATATATGCATTAGGGTGAGCCAAAATAACCAACCTGACAAACTTATGGCCCTAAAACTACCTATTTACTGAAAAGAAAATTGTTCCATTTGAAAAAATTTTTATTCCAATTTTTAAAGCTGTCGGTAGTTATTTTGGCTCACCCTTATATGCATATATATTCGCACACTTATGCATAAGTACATATACATAGTTCTCAATGACATCAAATTTCTCCATTCTTGGTGCATTTGAAAACCCAAAAATTAATGCATTTGCTTAGATAGTTGCGGCACGAATTCTGGGCAGTAAATAATAGAATATTTTTTTACGGATAACCTCATTTCTGTGTTATTATTTAAATCAAATTCTTTCAATAGAAACGCAAATTTAAAGCAAACAGAACGGTTAAGACGATCGTAAAAATAACCAACATCGAATAAAGTGGAGGTAAGAGTTCTGAATTTTTGCAATAAATAATGAATGTTTACAGAATGCTTCAATCTCCATTACTACTTACTTACTTACTTGCATACATACACGCGAATTCACAAATGGAAGATAGAAAACCAGCACACCTTGCACATTCCCCCAGCGAAAACTTGAATAAGTGAAAAAAGTTTATTATGTAAAGCTAAAAATGGTTTCACCTGTCGCTTTGTAATCCACTCATTTCACGATAAGTGGAATTTGCATAATACGCACATACATATATGTATTTATCTATGTCAATCCATGTCACATCGACCAATGGTTGGAATAAATTTTTTTGGATTGGATTGGATTTGGATGAAGTTTGGTCAGAACTTTTCTTTTAACATATGACGAACTTTTGCCAAGGGAAAAATATTAAACAAGATTTTTCGAAAGTTATGCTAATTTCGAAACTTCCCGGAATTGAAATTTTATTTTTTGAATATCTCAAAAATTATTGTAGTTACAAAAATGGTTCTATGTTCGTTATTAAAGTAATAATTCCTTTTGCCTATAAAAAATATCTATTAAAGAAAACGAAAAATTAAAAAAAAAAACTACAAAATTTTTAAATAAAAAAAATCAACGCAAAAATTTATAAAAGTTTTCGATTATACATTATCCGCTGTGGTGTAGTTTCCGACTAACTTCAGGAATAAAAAAAGCTTATGTTTCTAATAGCGGTCGCACCTCGGTAGGCACAATGGCAAAACGTGCGAGCGTATTCAGCCATGAAAACCGCTTCTCAGTTAGTTAAGCTGAAAGTAACTTCATAATGGCTATATTCAAAAGATGTATCTAAGCAAATCGGAATCCAACAACTCAATACTGTCTAAGCTCCCCAACCGCTTCCCAGCTTACTTACTGCGTTCTGAGTTTACCCTTTTTATGATTATGAGTCTCGAGGAGTATCAAATAAGATTATTGTGGAAAATGGGCGTGGTATCGCTCACCTTTGAGTAGATGTACATACAACTTTATCTCATTAAATAAGTCTAACTTAACATATTACAGAAAACCTATAAAATATGTATAAATCCAGCCATGCTTCCCATGTAACGGTAGTTTTCAGAATGGTGGAAAACTATATTAAACAGGCGCGTCAGGTATTCAATGTTCGGCTTCAACCGAACTTCACTTGTTTTAAGTTTTTAGAACTATTTTTTTTCTTCTATAGCTTAGTTTCATTTTAACGTTTAAATTGTGTTGTTTTTAAAAGAAAAATAG
>NW_016171250.1:0-13951 GCF_001687245.7 Rhagoletis zephyria
GCTGGTGGAGGCTGTAAATCTTTTCTATACCAAGTAGATGCCGTCCTCGATGATCAACTTCTCTTGACATATTAGTAATCGGTGTTCAGTTTGCGGTTTTANAATTTTCTGGCATGTCGGCTGGTGGAGGCTGTAAATCTTTTCTATACCAAGTAGATGCCGTCCTCGATGATCAACTTCTCTTGACATATTAGTAATCGGTGTTCAGTTTGCGGTTTTACTAGCTCCCAAGCAATAATTTCCAAATTATAAAAAAATTAAGCCTATCTTCATCTTCTTCATCCATAGAACTTTCCTCTGTTTCCAAATGTATCTTTTTTGCATCAGACATTTCAATTTCCATGCAAAACAACACATAATTATACATATATAGTGAAATATTTGTTGTACATAGTGAATAGCCTTAAATTTTTTTTATGGAATTAAGATTTGTTTTTTGGAATTATAAAACTTATCTCAGTGTTGAAACAGACAAACTTCCAAATAGTGCACTTGGCAACAAATGTTATGTAATTAGGCGCGTGGATTACAATTGTAGTCCACTCGTATTCAACTGTATACTAAGAGAGTACTTTTGTATACCAGCGGGCAACGCCATCCTCAACCCAAGTTTTAATTGGTCCCTGCCAACAGATGTGTGGATTACATATGTAGTACACGCGCCTAAAAGAGGGTTAAAGAAGTTCCAACGTTATGTAAAGACCTTAAGAAAATACTAAAGCATTTTGTTTGAATAGAAAATTCAGTACAAATCAGTACAAATTTTGAAAAATCAGGACATTAGCGTACTGATTGAAGAAATGAATAAAATTAGTACAAGAGTTGAAAAATCAGTACTGTACTGATAAAATCAGTACGTCTGGCAACCGTAGTTTTAATGTACTGACTGTTTAAACTCGGTGATCAGCCATTTTGGATAAGGATTTTGCTGTCCAAAAAATGCACGGTGTTCTTCTTTTACAGCTCTTTCATTTGATACTCATACTGGAAGAACTGAGAAAAAAATATGTTAAACTCCATTTTGTAGTAGCAGCCATCTTAGATTTGAAATTTTTTCATATTCTGATAGTCAAGCTTTTTCATTTGATACCCATTTTGAGGAGGTATGAAAAAATATGTAATACGCCATTTTGTGCCGGCGGCCAACTTGGGTTTGCAATAATATTAAATATGCATAACCGTAGTGCCGCCAGAACTAAAAAGGGTAAACAAAATTTCGGATCAATAAGTCAACAGGAAAGAGGGAAAATTTGAATTACTACTAGATTTGATGGGGGTGAGGGTGGTTCAATATTCTAGAGCTCTTTCTTTTTCATAATTGCCATAATGCATTCGTGTTGAGTTTTTAAGTGTCTCATTTTGTTGCACAGTGTAATTAATGCGCTAGCATCTATGTTTTTTTGAATTTACTAGAACATGAAGTGAACGGCATTAATGGCCGATGCGAATATGAATTCACACACTCACACAAACGTATGCGCTCACACCGCCATCAAAGCATGGCCAAATCCGCTGTAAGATTGTTGGCCACGAAGCTGTCAGATTAACTGTGTGCTTCAAAAGTTTGTACGTACATAAGTCGGTAGATATGTATTTATTTATGGAGTACAAGGTGTAACCACCATAACCGCAAGTTATCAACAACATTTACAACAATGCATTAGGAATTATGACAAAGCTTCAACTGCTGCTGATGAACTGAATGTTGCCGATTACTGTCTCTGGCGCTAGTGCTGCTACTTTTGTATTCCGCTGTTGCAATTGTTTTTGGTTTTTAGCTGCATTGTTTGTTCGCCTTTTTCCACTCTAGTCGTTTTTTTTTGGTTTGTTTGCCTTAGGGCCATTTTCTCATGTAACCTGTAACTTTAAAGCTCACTTTATATTTAAAGGTTGTATTAAAATTTATGATTTTGTCTAAAGTAAAGCATTTTATTATCATGTTTTAAATTGATTTTTAACCAAAGAAACATACATACGTCAAAAACCGATAAGAGAAATGCTTAACTTTATACATAGCTTTATTTTCAATCCAACCTTTAAATATAAAGTGAGCTTTAAGGGTTAAAGTTACTTCAGAAAACGGCCCTAAGTCTGGCAGACAATTCAGCGTGATAAACAGAACAGAACCGAACTAAATTGAACTAACCGTAACACACCGACAACGAACACAAAGCATTCGCACGAAAGACGCAACAACATTACAGAAGAGAAAAAAAATCTTACAACAATTGTGGCTATACATAAGTGTACTATTGTTGTGTTTGCTTTTGTTGTTTATTATCAACATTTAAACTAAATTAAAATCTATTCTAAAGAACTAGAACTTACACGTTTGAAGAGATTGAAAACTTGTGCGCGTCTATAAGATGCCATACAAAAGGTATAGCACAGTTCTCTGATGACAAAATTCCGGCCCATTCTTTAGAAATCACGCTAGAAAACTGGATTGGCATGCGCGAGACAGCGAGCCAACTTAGAGGATAACTCCACAACAACCATTTTAGGAGTTATGGCGTTCTCGCCTATATAGAAAATTTATCGATGAATAAAGTTCTGAATTCCTGAAAAGCGTTGGCCATCTGTAAAGGCTTTTGTGAAACTCTACTCTTAAGGCTTCGCATATCAACGACGATACGGCGATGTCTCAGAGGAGGTTCAGTCAGAATTCATATGTAAATTTGATAACCCATTGCCAGATATTGAAGAAAACCTCCACAGAGAAGGTTTTTTTTTATGACTGGGAAGAAAGTAACTTTTCAAGCTGGTCAGTGGAGTCTTGGACTTCGCACTTGGCAATAATATTTCAAAGGAAAACTTTCTTGCACTTTTAGGCATTGAAAAAGAGATCATTGTATTAGACCTCTGCTTAGGAGCCTAACAATCGGAAACGCAACTGAACTGGCCTTAACCACACCACAATGGCCATCATTTTGCTTGTTCACTTCTTTAAGAGCTCTGACAGGCATACCATAGATAACGTTACTAGCAAGCTGAAGTATCTGGGGCTAATCTTGACTACGAAACTTATGTGGGAAAAGCATATTGTTGCTGCTATATCCAGAGATAAGAAAGCATTAATTGCTTGAAAATGTGTAGACGACATGAAACCTAGCACGAGTTCTTAGATGAATGCACACTATGATAATAGTAACCCACAGAATGGTCGCTTGGGTCTCAAGACTACGAAGCTACTGACAAATATTCGCTCAGCAAGTTTAAATATCTGTAGAGGTATCATGTCCAAGAGGATTAGAGAAAAGTTTCAAAATAAAGCATACAGCATGATCAATTATATTAAGGCATCTCCGATGCAGGAAAGTAGAGTAATGAGAGAAGAGCACTGACGGTATTATACTTTTGGGACCACGCTAGGTAAAAAGATGTAGTTCCTACTGGAGGAAAAAAAACTTAAACAACTAAGAACTTATGCATTCTTAAAGGAAAATGCAGGCAGAGAGGTTATCTGTGCAACTAGGACCCTTATCGGAAGATCTCTGCCGCTTTGGGATTTGTCGAATGCAATAACGTCTTTATAAGACATGAGAGGGGCACGACTCAATGTGGCCACAGCATGAACACTTCCATTAAGCCTAGAAGTGTTGCGACGAGCAGAGGACACGGCAGCCACTTATGTCCCTCAAATGTGTTTGTTTTCAAAGAACTACGAAAAAAAAGAATTTTGATTTCTATTTAGACGAATAAGCTTCTCATTGAAAAGCAGTATATATGTGTGTAAGTACATATATGCAGAAAAGTTCTACAGGAACAACATTGCGGAAATAAGTACAATTAAAACCCAATGGATCAGGCTAAAGTTGTTGATACGAAACCTACAAGCACTTAGAAGCAGGCAATGAAAAGAGCCAGTTCATATGAAGCCTCCATGCAAAAGCCGAAAAAATTCTGGCAAAAAGCCTTTGTCAAATCTGGCAATTACATATCTTGAATGCACTTTTCTGTCTTTTCGAAAGACTAAATGAAAGATCTGCTAACGAGGGGGTCTTAGTGTTAATCGGTATGTCTTTTATAAATAAGTTTTCTTAAAGTATTATTAAATAAAAAATATATTTTTCCTTTTAATACAGTAAAAACTAAAAATTAAAAGAAAGTCTAAAAAACGAAAAAAAAATCTAATATAAAAACAAACAAAAACAGCTTTTAAAAGTTGAATGAAATTAAAAAAACCGTCTGAAAAAAGTAAAATCTTAAAATTAAAAAAGGGCTAAATTAAACCAGGAAAAAAATTATATTTAAAAAAGTAAAGCTAAAAACAAGTTCCTTAAAACTAAATGAACCAAATAAAAAAAATCCTTAAAAAATTAATGAAAAATAAATTCTCTTTTAATTGCAATAAAGTCCTAGAAAAACATAAAAAAAAGAAAAAATTTAGTTTTCAAATATTAGATGAAATTAAAAAAATGTTTTTTATGGAACAATAAAGTACAAAAATTAAGAGAAAACTAAATAAATTTAATTAAAATAAAGTGCATGCAATAAGCTCCTTAAAATTTAATAAATTTAAAAATGTATACATATAAAAATGAAATAAAATCTAAAAATTAAATTGAAAAAATAAAAATATTACCTTGAAAAAAGTCTCGCCTGGCACGACAGTGCTTGCCGCAGCACGAGCGAAATGATATTCATCTCCATGTGGAGCATGCTCGATGCTTTCGGTTAAAAGAGTTTTTCACCATAAAAGTTGACGAGGGAGCTTTGTTTTGTAAAACTTTTCTGTGAGAATAAAAAATCTTTCAAACCATCTCGCCTACTGTATCCCAATTGTCTTGCAAAAGACTTCCAACTATCTTAGCCAGAATTGCCTGTAAATTTCTTGGGGTACTTCTCATGCGTCTCCATGTAGCCATTATCAGTAAAGTCAATTCCGATAAGTTTAAAAAAACCAGTATCATGACTACTTATGGAGACTTCAATTGATACCTATAAGGAAAAAGAGAACTTTGACGCATTTCGGTGACTGTTGGGAGGCAAGATCATGGCTGTGACAACAAAAATGTATTAAAATTTATCGTGACTGTAGCTGGGATAACATGTTGTTGAGGTTACATGCATAGGTTGTCTCAACGGCAGTTCCAAGAGCGAAGTGCACTTTGAAGTTAATCAGGTTCCACAACCAGAGATTGAACGACTAAAAGTGGCTAGAAATATTCTAGAGTGTTTGCAAAACGATGATTGGCAGGTACATATGTACATTATACTGCATCACTCCCCATACAAAAAAAAAAATCGGTACTATTTTTCCATTGGAATTATAAAATCTACTATATTTTAAGACGTCCACCAAAATATTTCGGAAAAATATTAAGACTTAAGTGAGCTGGACCGATTTGAAAATACCTCCAAAAATGGTTTTTTTTTATGAATAAAAAATGTTTCTTAAAGATTTCTTTTGAAAAAATCCCCTTAAATGACAAAACGGCTTAAGCTTAAAATATTTGCATAAAAATATTTAAAAAAAAATTAAAAAAAATTTTTACGGAATCGTAATGATGATGCTGTTTTTAGCATTTTTCAAAGATCGGTATAAGAAAAACTTGAATAACTAAACCTAAACTCTTCCGATTTAGACTTAAGAAGTGTCATTGGAAAGGTATTTTCTCACCCTTTTCATTTATTTGCTAATAAACTTATTAAAAGGATGGAAGAGAAAGGTAGGAANATAAACTTATTAAAAGGATGGAAGAGAAAGGTAGGAAAAACGAACCTCATTCAAAGTTGAATTAAGATCTTTGGTATTCGAAAAAAAGATGGGACACGAATGACGCTTGTTTGGCCAGAAATAAAAACGGTGGGAAAATACCTTTCTACTGAGATCCCATAAGTCTAAATCAGAACATTATTGGTCCAGTTATTCAAGTTTTTCGTAAATCAATCTTTGAAAAAAGTAAAAAAACAGCATCAAAAATCTCATTCTTACGATTCCATTGAAAAGATTTTTAAATATTTTTATGCAGATTTTTTAAGCTTATTTCAATTTGTTTTCTGAGGGGACTTTTTAAAAAATGTTCTTTAAGAAACTATTTTTATTCATAAAAAACTTCATTTTTGGAGGTATTTTCAAATCGGTCCAGCTCACTTAGATCTTAATATTTTTACGAAATATTTTGGTGGACGTCTTAAAATATAATAAAAAAAGTAATCCCGGCGGAAAAACCGCAACTTTTTTTGGTTATGCAGTCTAATGTACATATATCCTTGACTAAAGAATTCATTCTGTCTTGTTAAAAGCCGGATCATTGAATATAGTGTTAGAAAATAGTAGGCTTGATGCTAACGTCCGCATGCTTCCCATGCGATAAGGGGCAGGATTTACCTACTGTTAGCGAAATGCGCACAAGTGCGGTATTTGATAATAAATTGTGACGCAAATGGGCTTTGCAATCGGACAACGTACTATAGCCATATGCTGGTTTATCAAAAGTTTAATATTCGAAGTACCTACTTATGTACATATACTAGCCATTTTGCGTTATCCGGAAATGACAAAGCAAGTGACCTTGGCGTCTGAAGGGAATCAGAGTAACCAGATGCGACAAAATTACATGAATAGCTGTTCCAAGAAAATTTTCATCGAGGAGCGGTCGAGGCATGAAAGTTCAAGATGATTATATTAAATAAAATATACAAAACGTTAAGCATTTAAAATACACTGAATCCTCCGATTTAATCGCTTTTTCATCTTCCCTCTCCAAAGTTTAAGTTGTTGCCGACGGTATGCGTGATGGAGGTGATTCCGGCTTTGTCCTCCTTACGCATGACTTGGGCACGCACAAATTTACGCATGCTGTACAAAACGTAAAGATAAAAAACTAATAAGTAGCAACAGCTGAAATATAAGCTGGATATTAGCAGCCACTTCCAGCAATGCCAGGCAACGAATTTCTGCCTCAAGAGAGCAGAGGAGCAAAAAGCGACAGCCATCTGCGGTGCTGGCGAACTGACAAGCATGACAAAGTACAAAAAGGTGCGGGGGAAAGCGAATGAGGTTTATTTGCAGATAAAGGGCAAGGAAGCAGCTAAAGTTTGTACGCATGGATGTTAACGCGCACATGCGTGTGCATGTGTGTGTGTGTCAATAAAGGTGCAGAAAAGTAGGTCAATTTTGCAATAATGAAAAAGAAAAACAACCAAAAATTAAGAGGAAGAAAAAGAAGAACACAAAGGGCAAAACGGGCCGCCAACTGACATGATGACACACGCGTCACCGTGACAACTTAAGAAAGATAAGTTGAACGCGACGATTCGCCGGAGCGCCAGCTGGCTGACGGTTGGTTGCTTACTACCAGTGTGACCAGATGATCGAAAAAGCGAAGCTAAATTCGTTTTTTGAAAAAAGGTTAGAAAAAGTTATAAGCTATGAAAATTGGAGTTAAAAAGAAATGAGTATAATCTTAGGAACTCATTTTTATAGCTCCGGTCCGAATTTTATTATGAATATTTTAGGTGAAAAAAGCCACGAAGTCAGATCTAAATTTCTGAGGCTATGGCAAAAAAATATAAATGCTAAATCAAGCCTCAAAAGACCCAGCTAGTCACACTGCTTACTGCGGGGACATCAACGCACACATATGTAAATACGCATAGGGATCTCAAAAGGCAGCCAAGGCAAGCATACTGGCTGAAGCAGCTGCGTATGAAGCGCTACAAACAAAAGCAATCATGATGGCCAATTTTTCACTTCACAAACCTTCAGCTTGAAGCCAAAACTGCCGCTGCCAAGGTTGAATAGGCACTAGGCACTTGGTGGCATGGAGTGCAGGGACTGAACTTGCGATTGGAGAGGGGAACAGAGGTTAAAGTTTATATTCCCAACACTGTCCATTGCACACACGCACGTGCATATATATACAGCTAGACTCGTAAACAGCCAGCAGCTACGCATGTCAGCGCATTTATTTATTTTGGTGGCATGTTTCAACAATGAGGTCAACTTATTCGTTGTTGTTTTTCTACAAGCTTTTATTTTCTTTTGTTCTACGTTTTCTCCCATTTATTTTGGTATTTGTTTTTTAATGTACTTATTTTACTTCATTTATGTGCATCTTTTCTGCTTTTCGGGGTCAATTTCTTGTGTCAGCAATTGGAATATCTGTATAGTGATATTACCTAAATTTGTATATGGGGCGTTCCATACCAAAATGGACGGGCTTCACACTTCATGTGTTTGATTTGTTTAAAAATTTTAGGGTTGATTGATAAACTTAAATAATAAAAAAATGTGAAATTTGAGCTTGATTAATACATTTATAAAAACTTTATAGCACAAAAACAAAAACAACTCAATTTGATAGTTTTCCAAATATCTCGAGAACGGAGCGAGGAAGAAATTTGAAAAAAATCACGCATACACACTTAAAAACTCACTATGAAAATAAATATTTTTAAAATTTTTGTTTCTTGAGAAATTTTTCACATATATCTTTTATTTTTTATAAAGAAAATAGTTTAAAAAAAATGATTTCGAAAAATCACAATGCTAGTGCAGTTTTGTAGTCCATTAAATTTCAGTATAATAAAGTGCAAGTGTGAACCCCGTCCATTTTGGTATGGAATGCCCCATATGCTTGCTGTATGTGTGCAGTCGCTATGCTTGTGTTGGTGCTGCTGCTACTGTTAGCACCTCGGATATGTTTTCAGTTGCGCTTGCAAGACAACTATTTGGGGTGAAACATTTTTTTAGGTCGACCCACCAAACCAAAAAACCAAACACAGAAGAGTACTGCATGCTCATGTATGTATGGGTATATGTACATAACTATATACTTGCACCCAAGTTTCATTTTTATTTACTTAAAGCGAAAACTTTCATGAAAATGCAGGCCCACTCTTACATACATACACATGTATACATACAAATATGTACTCGTTCATTCTGAAATGGCCACAATTTTCCCCCAACTAACGAAGCCAAATAACAAGCAGCGACCTATTTTCATGATTTACTTTATGGGGAATAGCCACCAATTGGGTGAGTGAGTGGAAGAGTGTTGTAAGTGGATAATCACGTAGAAATGTAGATACGTATGTAGATGAAGCGGCATAAAAAGTGGCGCAATCGCTAGAGAGGGTTGATATCCTCAATGAGATTGCTGAAATTCTTTTGAAACCTTTGGCAACCTATGTACATAGATGCATAGCGTTGATTTAGAGTGAAAAGTTGCCAAGTCCGGTTTTCTCAAATTTTACTGAAGTTAATAAAAACTTTACAAACTCATTTCCTTCAAGCCATTAGTTTGCAAAAGCTTTAATAGAGCATTTCGCGTATACCAAGCTAAAAGAAATCCAAACGAATCGAATTCCACAGCGCCGATTCAAAGTGTCCGTATTCTTTGGGAATTATTACATTTTCAGTGACTATTTCGGACTCGGAAAATGTGTATCACTGTTTAGAAATAAAACAGGTATGCAGCTTGGTCACTTAGGAAACTATGCATATTTTATTTCTCTTGCTTCTTGCATTAAAATATATGTATGTTTTTGTAAAGAGTAGACTTAGCAACTTTTCACTCTAAGCTGGCGCATGTATGTTCATATCTGAGCATGCCTAAAAACCAATATTCAAGCAGATTATACTCTAAGTCTTAATTACTTAGGATATGATTTTTTAGCTTACATAAAGCACAATAAAGATGTCAATTATACAATTAAATACATACAAGCATATTTTGTTAGAAAAAATTTGCACGCTTTTCTTGAAAAAAATAATATAAAAAATTACCTCTTAACAAAGATTTAAATTCACGTTTCTCTGTATTCTCAGATTTTAGGGGAAAAGGGAGAGGATGACGTTGGCAAAAACCTTTCTGTGTGGCGAGTGAGCGATCATAGATACTTTACGGTTTCGTAGCGGTTAAACACTATGCCGGGTCGGTCTCCCATTTAAAAAGTTCAGACTAATTCCATATTGAATTTAAGGCACAGTGGTCGGAATGGCCGAAAAAGCTGGACATAATTCAGAGAGTTTATGTTTTTGGTGTCGGGGAATTCGAATTTGAGATGTAAAATTTGAGAAACAAAATGACGGACTGCCTTTGCAAAAATTAGCAATTATTTCTACAACACAACCGGGGTCATGGAATTCAAATCTGGGTCCGCAATTTTTTAAAACAAAATAGCTGCAACAGTTGCGGATTGTTTTTCTTAAGGTTTTGGTAAACGGTAAGAATTATTCTCATGAGCATACACTCTTATGAGAATGAATATTTACTAGTTATACGTTGAGGATGAGAGAGAATTCCTATTCTCATGAGAATTATTCTCATCGTTTACCAGAACCTTAAGGAAAACAATCCGCCAGTCTGTTGCAGCTATTTTATTTTAAAAAAAATTGTGAATGTTCTGTCACTCATGGTAATTAATGGTAAATGTTTGAATGGGTCAAAAATGAAAATACAGTTTTTGTTTCAATGAAAGTGTATTTAACTAAAAGGTAGTTGTAGCTAGAAATGAAGTTTTGCATACATATATACATTTTTACAAAGGTTTTAAGGAACGTCCAACCTAGCCTCACCCCAAAAAGAGCCAAAAACTTAATACATACAGTGACTCAAACGAGTGAATATGTGTTGATTTTTTTTAACTCACAATGTTTATAAGTTATTTTTTCTACAAAAATATTAAGGCTATATCAGCGAATTTCACGAGTTGTTTTGTTTTTTAAGTGTCACTTTCTTCTCTCGCCAGAAAAAAAAAACGATAAAGCATTCTTATCGCATATAATTCAATCAATGGAGTTCCAGAAACGAGTACAATAAAAAAAAATTAAAATTTTAGACTTAAGCGCTTATTTAAGCGAAAAAATAACGAAATTACTAATTTGTTCAGTGTCACTCGAAAATATCATAATTCGTTTTTTTTTTTAATAACTTTGGGAAGTCTTCAAATAGAATATTCATATTAGGGACAATGGACGTTAGCAGAGTGTCCAGATTGTTTAAAAAAAGCGTAATTTCTAAAAAAAAATCGCCAAAAATCGCCATTTTTTTTTTAATAACATTCATGAAATCGATTTAACAAATCTTTTAGTTAAAAAATGAGATCTTGTTATAATATAGTTTTTAAAACCAAAAACGAATATAATACCTTTAACCCTTAATTAGGCGCATGGGGTCAAGGTCTTTTCAAGTTGAAAAAAAAAATGTCTTGGAGTGCTTGGAGCGGACTCGCGCTCTGTCTAGCTTCCTAACACCCCGCGGGCTACGTAAATAAGTCACGGCCAGAACATCGGCGTGTTTTCATTTGTCGCTACTCTTTTAAGCCCTGACCCCACGCGACCACTTATGTAAAATTTTTTAGTTTTTGTTTTTGTATCTAAGTTTGAAGTCAAAGTTATGCTTTTCTTTCTTAAATTTAACTACAATAAAGAGCTTTAATATTTGAGACAAAATACATTTCGTTTTATTTATTTAGTAACGGTTAGAACATCGTCGTGTACACATGTGTCGCTACTCGCTTTTTTTTTAAGTTTGAAGTCGAAATTAGGTTTTTTTTTTAAGTTAACGATAATAGAGTACTTTAATATTTTTGTTAATACACACTTCCTTTTTTTATTTTGAAAACTCTTTTTTCAACACTTTTATTGGGGCCACTGGGGACCCCATGCCTCTAATTGTGTGATTTTCTTTATGCGCCAAATTAAGGGTTAATAATAAATAAAAAAAATCACTTATATAATAGTGATGTACAAAAAATTTTCTTTAAAAATACGCATACTTTTTAAAAATATTTGTTTCAACACATTTTGCAATAGGACTGCGCAATCATTAAATTTATTATAACTCATATTAATTGATTAATCGCACAATCTGCTTTTAAGAGCTCGGTACTAAAAATTAAATAACAACCTATAATAAGGCGAAATCAGCTATTTCCACAATTTCTTTAAAATCACCTTTAGTGTCTGAATGATTTACATTTCTGTTGTTGTCATATATTGAGCTATTCAACCTTGATAACATACTGTTTGATATTGGAAACGTTTTGCAGCAGAAACTATTAGCTTGCATATAACACTTTATTCGAACTATTGTTATTAACATCATCCTATTTCGAATCTTAGGTTTTGTTCAATTCATTACGGAAAAAACGCGCTTAACAAAGCATGTGAGTGCGGCAAGGATAATAAAATGAATTTATTTATATTTCCAGACGTTTTATTTCTTCAGAGTCGGATGGAATGGTTCTGAGAAAAGTTACTCCGTGTGAAAGCTAAAAGATTTGAATATTCAGTTTCCGCTGTTTTTCTTTTCTTCAAAGCTAAATAGTGAATTGGTGGGTCCCTGAAACTCGCCATCTTGTGAGTCACACACTTTTCTGGTGACAAAATCAAAGTTTTTTAAAAGTATTTGAAGGGGAAAAACGCCAAAATGGCTCGAAATCGCCAAATCTGGACACTCTGGACGTTAGTATCAAATACAACATATCTGTGAAGTTTCACAAGTGTGCCACCAAATTAAAAAAAAATGGCACCATGCAGAAGATCTACCCCAGCTATTTTGTAATTTTTGATATTTTACGATTTTTTTATTTATACAATTTAGGATACTTTAACATGTTAAAATTAAATGGTAAAAATGTTCTTCTTGGCAAAACGAACGAATCTAGTGTAATAAAATTAGGTTTCCAAGAAATGAAAAAAATTTAATAGAGTAAAAGATGACTATGGTTTGAAAAACTAAGATTTTATTTTTAAAATATACATTGGCACACCCGAAATTCATTCTAAAATTATTATATACATGAGGAAAGTAATATATATGCGCATAGGGAATACTGTGTAAAAATCTTCCACCCACACATTTAATTACTCTTTAAGTATATCGTCGTTCAAAGTACAAAACCGCGTATCATCATTCTGAAAAACCGCATAACTGACATTTTTTGCCAAAAATTGGATTTGCTCACCGAAGCTCTTGGCGCAAGCCTTAAGTATTCATCCGTCCTGAAATATAATAGCCAGAAATGCGATTGCTTTATAACTAAAAGAGAAACAATTTTGAAATATGAGTATTTTTACTCTCTATAAAAATAATTTATGCAACCTAACATTATCTTGATATGCTGTTTTGTACTTTAAAAGACGATATGACTTTTGAGTGAAATCCTGCTAGTAACCGTGGTAGCTGACTGTTACTACGTTTATACGCATGCATAAGTCGCTTTAATTCATTTCGCCGCGATTCAAAACATATGTATAAACTGAATTTCAATTCGCTTTGAAAGAGCGAAGTGTTTTGGCTCACACTCCATTTCAAATCGGTAGTTTATTTCTCCAGACAGTTAGAAAGAGTGTATAAACACCGCTCTCAGTCAAAGCGAATTGGAGATCAGCTGTTCCGCTCAAATTCCAAATAATCGCAACAGTATTTAAAAGCTAATTAATAATAATCGTTCTTTTTCTTTGCCACGATTTTATAATGCCGAATAAAACTAGATTTTTATCACTTTCCATTATGTTAACTTATAAAATGTCAAATGAAAACATCTAATTTTGTTTGCTTTTGAAGACGGTTACTTTGATGCCGATATAAAGCCGTAAGTATAAACACTAGAGCGAAATGTGTAAGGTGTCAATGCGCTTTCAATTAAGTCGATTATTCTGTGCGTATAAACGTTGTATGTGTATGGTACTACGAGGCGTATGCGTTACATACACAACTACGGGTATGTGAGCACGAGTTGGTTTTCATACCCGAGCGCACTTGTGCACAAGGGTATATTAATTTTGTTCACATAACGGTTGTTTGTAACAGCCAAAACGAATCGAGATAGATATAGACAAATGTATACATAAATGATCAGAATGAAAAGAGAAATCGATTAAGCGGTNCAAAACAAATCGAGATAGATATAGACAAATGTATTCATAAATGCTCAGAATGAAAAGACAAATCGATTAAGCCATGTCTGTCTGTCCGTCCGTCTGTTCGGT
>NW_016171250.1:14173-14690 GCF_001687245.7 Rhagoletis zephyria
AAAAATAAGAATATTATAAATTTTTGGAAAATGGGCGTAGCCACGCCCACTTATGGTTACATGTGTATATCTTGGTAACCGCTGCACCAATTTCTTCCAAACTTGGCGCAGTTATTGGCCTTGGTTCACCATACCAAATGGCCGACAATTCTTAAAATCGGACAATAACCACGCCCACATCCCATATAACGGTAATTTAGAGAAATACAAAATCTTCGATAAATCAGTAAATACAAAAGCTAATTTATTCAAAATTTATTCTTGGAACAATTCTTAACCAAGAAATACGTTTATGATAAAATTTTGGAAACCGCCCGCTTATGATCACATATATGTATCTCGGTAACCGTTCTACCAATTTGTACCAAACTCGGTGTGATTATTGTGCTTTCCACATATAAGCAAAACATCGAAAATTATTGAAATCGGTCTAAAATTGAGGCCGTTTTTCATATAACGGTAAATTTCAGAAATAACGGGTGATTTTTTAAGAGCTTGATAACTTTTTTTTAAAAAA
>NW_016171251.1:0-14686 GCF_001687245.7 Rhagoletis zephyria
ATAGTCATTTATTGAACAATAAACTTCGCCAAAATCAGTTTTTGCTATTTCAGTAAATATTCAATCCAAATTGTTGCAAATCAGTATTTGAAATGGAATTGTGGTAAAAACTAATACTATACAATTTTTGGAAAATGGGCGTGACGCCGACCACTTATGACGATATGTTGTATCTCTGTAGACTTTTGAAATCGGGGAAAAACAGCCCTGCTTATCATGCAAAGGTAGTTGAGAGGAAGTCAAAACGACGATATTTGATAACTGCCCTTTGATAAATTCGGTTTTGCCCGAATTTATACTTATTTGGATACTATCTCTATCAATTTCTCTATTTTTTTAAATTTGTGTCTATTTTTATATTTATCCTCTCAATTTTAACTCTAGCTTTTGCTTTACCTTTATCCTGATCTCTATCTTCATTCTTTTCTTGGTTTACAAATTCACTCCCACGTTTGGCATTATATTAAATATTTAAATTTACCTTCCTCTTCGTCTTTATTTTAAGGTTTTTTTTTTGCTTTTATTTAAATCTTTTCCTTTATCCCTTTCTTCATCTACATATTAAGACACAGGTAGACTCTGAACAAATATTCACCAAAAAATCTAAGTTCGTACAAAAATGTGTATGTATACAAACTAAGTTTTGTTTTGCTTGTAAATTTATAGTAATGATTCTCGAATGCGTTGAAAACTCTTTTTAGTTGACAACTATCACTTTTATCAAACCTTATGCATATAGTATAATGCTGGAATAGCCAAATAATAAGTATGTTGAAAGTCAATACTAGGTTGAACTATTATATGTATTAACAACCGAGAAACTGTTCAAGCAGAAAATAATTCTTTCTAGTGAATAACACCGTGCGACAAAAACAAACAAACTTCAAAACACACGCAACTATCAATATACTCACGAAAGCTTGCTTTTTTAGTTTTTCACTCTGACATCAGAAATTTTTTCAAAGGACTTTAGAATTTTAAAGAAAAGATTAATTCAAAAAATTATTTAAAAAAATCAATGGAATATGCAATAACAGTATGAGTTCCAAATGAAAGAGAAAATCCTCTAGAATTGAAAGACATTAAAGTTGTTTGGTTTACAAGCACGAATAAGTCTTGAAAATGCGCTTTTAATAAATTTTATTTTTTTTAGTTAATAAAATTAGTAGGACGAAATTCGAGGATGTGGTCATGTGTATATTAGTCGTTAATATATAATTTTCTCAAAAATAAATACTGCAAATTTTCAAGGATAAAATATTAAACAGAAAATTTTCCACAGGCATTCGCATTATGCACCAAAAAGTTTAACAGTTTTTACTTCTACAGGATTTCCAATTTTATTTGATACCTTCATTGTCAGCCTACATCGCACTCAGATTTTTTAATAATTTTTTTTTAATTGATAACAATCAGAGTGAACAATTAAAATCCCAGTTTTACTATATTTTGCCTATATTTTAGCGAATATATTAATTGTAATGTGTGTAAAATTTACTGTCGCACGATGTAATCAAATGTGTATTAAAAGTAATAAAATTCATATTTTTTGCTGTTTTCCAAAAAAGCACAGTAATTTTCCATTTTTCTATAGTTATTTATTTATTTATTATACATTATGCTTCCTATCTTCTTACAAACATCAACGAATATCACTTACCTTGTGTACCCGAACTGCTACCACCCTTCGATGAACTGCAATTACNTTACTAAATATTCTTTCTAATATAATTGCTGCTGGATGTAGCGAAATTTATTGGTGTTGTTGCTGATATATCCTGTTTCACTGATATGCTCTATTTATATATTTCCATTTACACATATAGGTATGACACTTTTTTTAATATTTTCCCAAATTTTTTGCGATATGATTTTATTTTAGATTAAGCACATTGCTGTTTTAAAATTAATTATATACATGTTCCATACGCTGATATGAATTTTTTAGTTATGTAAGCGTCAAACCGTTAACATCCCGAATCACATTTTCACACTTCGTATATTGGATGTAATATATAGTTTTGAGCTCTATAATTAAAATTTAATTACTGTACAAAATACATTTTTAGATAAGGTTTCACTTCAGTCATTAGCAATACACTGAACGCCTGCACCTCTGAAGCGCGACACTGCGTATACGTAATATACTCTTAACTGCCACAAGTAAAATTCGAGACTTATTTTTATTTAATTGTATAGTTAGGCATGTACTTATATAGTAATGCACATTCTTGGTAAATTGACATAGGAAACTATGTAATCTTTATAGTTTTGACGTAGGATGTCTTCCCATTAGTTGGATAGTTTTTTCCCCTCTTAAGTCAAAAAGAAAGAAAAATGTAGCGGGCTAAAATTTACCACAAAACTTTTCGTCTAAAAAAATCCGATAAATTTCAGAATCACCCAAAGATCAAAATTCAACTTGAAGTCAAAAATATATCTAACTTTGTTTACTGGTTACAATTAGCATACATCTCAAATCCATTGTATTGTTAAATGTTATGGCATATTTTATGGTTTAAACACTTGAGAACCTTAGGTAAATCATTTACATACAAAAGTGATTCCTCTGATCACGGGAAGGAAGTCAGACTTTCTGTCACCGACATCAACTTCCTGAGTTCTGGCACCAAGGTAGGATCTGCTCAATGTAGTTGCATAACTAGAAAAGTTAAATAAATTATGGCCTATGGTCAACCGAATCAAAGACCTTGACACACATAATTCCTTATTACAATTGTGTTGTTTTATAAATAAAATCGTTAAAATCAATTAATTTGTTGCCGCTCCAACTGGTGACATAACGCCGTGCGACAATAAATTTACTCGCGAAATTGGCGCAAAATATAGTAAAACTGTGTTCCTAGTTTTTCTTTATGCCCCAGTAACTCGTTTCTGTGAACTCTTCTCTACCGATTATTTATCTACTGGTAGAGAATATACGTCATTCTCTACTACTCAATAGCAGTAGAGAACAAGGCGGCCAATTCATATCTCAATTCGCCTTGGGTAGAGAATTGTTACAGAAACGAGCTACAGGATTTTTTGAAGAGGACTTTAAAATTTCAAGAATACGATTAATACAAAAAAAATTAAAAATTTTAAATTCAGTGAAATGTAAATTAATAATAGGCGTGTTTTTCTGCACGCATACGTTTCTGCGCATTAAAATTTGTATGGAGCTGTAAGCGACAAACTTTATTTTTAAATGAAAATTGTCGATGCTTGTTTTTATTGCACGTTAAGCGGAGATGTATATGGGCGAATCCAGCAAAAAGTCTACTCCGTAAAAAAAAAATCAAAAGTCGTTATTTATAGGCCGATTTATCTGTTATTATATATACTGGTTATGTAAGCAAAAAATTTTTTGCCAAAAATGGTCTCGTTAGGTGTCACTAGGGTCGAGATATTTTGAAACGTAGCCGGACATAGCTTTGCAAACAATTAAACTACTGTGGCTCTGATGTCAAAATAAAGAGTACGCTCGACATAAAATTCATTTTTCCTGCCGTTAAAAATTTTTTCAATGGAAATTTTAGTAACGTAACAGCAGGTAACGGTACGTCAGATAATTCAGCTTATTAAATATAAAGCAGAAAAGTTTTCTACATTTAAACGCTTGGAAAATTAACCTTAAACTTTTCCAATATTACTACAAAAGCTTTTATACAAATAGTCTGACCCAATTCGCAGAATTTTGCAATTTTGTAATTGAAGTCAAAATCCACTTCTGTTTGCTGTAACGTTGCGCCAGCGCGTAAGTTTAGTTATATCTTTAAATCGCTACTACCACGAAGGGGCCATTTAATAGCTACGCAAATCTAGAAAAAACTTTTTAAAATTTTGCGTGTAAAAAAACACGCCAATATGGGTACCAAATGAGAGAGAGAAAAAAATTAAATGTTTGCGATAACAAGGACGAAAATGAAAATGTATTTTTAAAACTTTTTGCTACAATATCCTTTACAAATTCTTAGATTTATTTTTGTCACATCTTCAAATGCGGTTCTTCTAACTTTACTAGTTTAGTTTAATGTACATAATTTTATGTTTTATTGGGTACACATATTGGAGTTCTACACAGCACCAAATTTTTTAAACTATTTATTTAATTAATCGTGACACTGAAAATTCAAAGTCCTATAAAAAGTATTTGCATAGTAAAACCGTTCAGAATTATTTTTTGTGTTTTTCTACTCAGTAATTGGATAAAACATAAACTTAATCATAATTAGGGATTTATAGGAAACAAATTACTAATTACACTTGCCTTAAGATTATTTTCGTGAAATATTTAGTTATATTCAGTTACCACAAAAAATTTTTTTCAGAAAAAAACAATAACGGAATTCGTTTTTCTAGAACATATTTAGGTCGGCAAGTTAGAATATGCATTTCGTCCTTTCAGACCGGCTCTTTATTACGAATAACTGCGAATTGTGCAAAAATTTTCGTAACTAAAGTTTTGAGGCTTTTCAATTTCAATTAAATAAATAGCTCAAAAATAAAAAAAAGAATACGGTAAATTATTCTAAGGAAATAATCGTTCTCGCCGAAGCCCATTAGAGAGCATTATTGTCCAGTTTCATAGTCTTTCAAAGGATCTTCCGAGGACTTTAAATTAAAATAAATAAATTTGGGTACCCAGCTTCGATGAGAGGTGTTGACAGCTTCGATGTAAGCAGTTGACTCTCGAATACACTTTGCAGCATTCGGTTTCTTATCTTTTAAGTTATTTTTATAGATGAAAAAAGTAGTAAAAAACTAGCGATGGATCGGGGTTTTTCATAGATCATTGACAAATAGTATTCAATCCTTACCTAATTTTGTGCAAATTAAAGGTCAGACTTATACCTGTTAACAATACGCTTCTCATTATAAGAACACATGGAACATTTCTGTAAATAAAATCCAAAATTACAATTTTACGACTCATAGTGTTTCGTCTTTCGAAAATCAAAATGGAGCACATGCGGGCAAATTATTTTTGCTTTAATTGCTCAAAGATAACTGTAGTTACATATATTTTAAGGAAACAAACTTTGACAAACCTTGACAAGTAAACAGAAACACCAATATTTAAAAATATTACTCAACAAAAATTTCAAAATAGACCGATTTTAAATTTGGTCAAAGAAGGCCATATTTATTTAGCAATTTACTTAAATTATAGAAATCGCCTTCTTCTTCCACGCTGAAATGGTTTTTTCTTGAAATAGGTCTTCACTAAAACCCAAATACCGATGAAACCAGTAGAACGACTGAAAACATGGAGAAAAAAAAGCCATCACAAAGTTGACTGTTTTCAGGTTGACATATGGCAAAGGCTTTAGGAATAATATCATTTATTGCACTTCTACAACAATTGGTAAATCAAACTTTTGACCGGCTTTTCTGCATAAGTACTCCTATGTGCGTCATAGCGAAAATTAAAAACTCACTGTTACTGTATTTGGCCACCAGTTTCTTGAGTATATTGATTCTTTTGTATGTTTTGAATACGTATTTAAAATGGAAATGGAAAAGAAGTTTACTCCTATCAAAATTTCTTAAATCTGTATAGAGATCTTAAGAAAAAAATGCTCGTATATATATATATTTCTTCAAGATAATTTATAGTAAACGCAAAGTAGTTTTCCTAGTAACAGAAAAAATTAAAAATATTTCCTGTGATTTTTCTTGTGAATTGCAGATCAGAATTTTATTGAAAATAAAAATTCGTATAGTTTTGGGCAGCTTTTTGGTATTTACTTTATACAGCGTATTGAGCTTAGAGAGTGAACTGTTTGTTAATGTTTTTTTCACAACATTTTACTAAATTGTTTACGTTTAATGCAATGCTTTTAAATATCTTTGTTTTATCTCAATTCAGTCAATGAACCTATCCTTTTTTAATAACACCTACACTACATTTGCAATTTTTCGATGACTGTGCTATGCCGACGGCATTCAATAGCTATATTTTCACCGTTATATGATACATACTATTAGCTTTAGATTCAACGTAAATAAATACATATTTACCACCCACCGTTGAATACGCGCAAAATTTTCTTCTTAAAAGTAACCCAAAATTGCACTTAAAACTATTAATAGCTATTATTGTTTTCTGTTTATTTTCAGCGCTCGCTCTTAATGCACTGGCACACAAATACAGCGATACTTAAAGTGTGCCATTTGCAAACACTGCCCCAATACATTTGGTATGAAGCAATATCTATGTATGTATGTATTTATTCACTCATTTGTATCGGGTGATTTTTTTGAGGTTAGGATTTTCATGCATTAGTATTTGACAGATCACGTGGGATTTCAGACATGGTGTCAAAGAGAAAGATGCTCAGTATGCTTTGACATTTCATCATGAATAGACTTACTAACGAGCAACGCTTGCAAATCATTGAATTTTATTACCAAAATCAGTGTTCGGTTCGAAATGTGTTTCGCGCATCTCCGATTTATGGTCTACATAATCGACCAAGTGAGCAAACAATTAATGCGATTGTGACCAAGTTTCGCACTCAGTTTACTTTATTGGACATTAAACCAACCACACGAATGCGTACAGTGCGTACAGAAGAGAATATTGCGTCTGTTTCTGAGAGTGTTGCTGAAGACCGTGAAATGTCGATTCGTCGCCGTTCGCAGCAATTGGGTTTGCGAAACACATTTCGAACCGAACACTGATTTTGGTAATAAAATTCAATGATTTGCAAGCGTTGCTCGTTAGTAAGTCTATTCATGATGAAATGTCAAAGCATACTGAGCATCTTTCTCTTTGACACCATGTCTGAAATCCCACGTGATCTGTCAAATACTAATGCATGAAAATCCTAACCTCAAAAAAATCACCCGTTATGTGGCGACGTGTAACAACTTCATTAATTGTACCACCAGACACAATGAACTGACTTGAGAGCATGCACCGCATTTGTAGATGGTACGTATATATGTACGTACTTACAATGGTATTCTCAAATGGCTCATGTGCGTCTATAAATGTTAGCATATTAAAAAAAAAAAAACCCAAACACACACATATGTAGTTACAAGTCGAGCCCACCCACCATTTAACAGTCGAATAAATAACGTTTCACACTTCACTGACTAAATATTTGTTTGTATTAAAAGGTTTCTTATTTTTTTATATACATTTTTTAGCTTACGGCCTCGCGCTGCGTGTAATTTGGCGAATTACTTGCGTAACCTACCGTTGCTTGCTGTACGTTTGCCGATAAACTGACCTTTTATCCTGTCGCGTTTGGCAATATATTGCTTACATTTTCAGCCTGTTACGTAACGTAATGCACGTAAAGGAGAGAGTTGTGAGAGAGAGATATTCTACAAATAAAAAGGCGAATTCGTTCGTGTTTTGTCCGAAGAGAATGGAAGAGAAAGCCGGACATACAAAAAAAACTAAATTTACATCATTTTTAGATGCTGCTTTGATACATACTACATACGCAAACGAGTGCTTGAATATGCTCGCACAATCACAACAATTTTGTGTGAACAACTCCTTTCCATTTGCTCCTAACTGCGAAAGTGGAACTCAAAGTTGCTCTTGAATTTACCTGTCAACCAAACTTTGCATGCAACTTTTCGTGATGGTAGTATGTTTTTTATAAGTAAAAAGTTTCAAAAATTCCGACTATGTAGGACTTGAGCATCGTACACAGTTCTCAAGAAAAACAAAAAATTCATATAAAATGACATTCAAGATATGGAAAAGAGATTTTCTTTAATCCAAATTTTTTAAATCAGTTTAAAGCTCTCAAGAAAAAATGCTCGTGTATATACATACATATATATTGCTTCATTTACAGAAAAGACAAAGTACGTTTTTGAGCAACAGAAAAAAATTTCTTCGCATTTTTCTTAAGAGCTCATATTGCTCAGCTATAGTTTGTAACAAAGCAGATTCGGTCGATTGTTTTCACTTAAATTATACTGAACCAAAAATCCATCTCTGGATCAAAGAAAAACTTTCCTTACTTTCAGGTAGAAAATTCTTCCGAATGAGTAAAAAATTCGCCCGAATGCGTAATTTTTCTTTGGAATGTGTAAAAACGTACACGAAAATATGGAACTGTGGATGTAATCTATAATTTTGAAGAAATGTTGGACATGAAAAGAAGATAAAACTCCTTTAGTGCTGTTTCGTTCCCATTTTTCTTCATTTTGATTGCTGTTTTTCTTCAATTAAGAGAAGTTTTTTTTTTTTGAGTGTATTTTGTTTATAACATTTAATTTTTTCAACGCATTCAAATCTGAAGTATTCGAAATAATTTTTAGTCAAAAAGAATTAGGCAAGTCTTTTATCTCAAAACTTAGACTTATACTACGTTTAAGGATTCACTCAACGAAACATAGCCAATATTTTCATGCATCTTGCTCTACATATATACCGCGTTTTAATAGGCAAAGAAAAAAGAGCAATATACATACATACATATAAATTGCAAGTAAATGCAAGAGCAAGTCATCCAAAGCGCGTTTCGCAATGGCCACTACCGTTTGGCTATTTAATACAAATACAAGCGAATAATGCTTACCTTGATATCCGATATGCTCTATTTCATATGTTTAAATATGTATAAGCACATATGTATGTTTGTACGTAAGTACATAAATTTTACAAAAAATAAATATAAAGTTTTACTCACAGTGTAGTGTGCATATAAATATGTATGCATTCAAGTAAACTAACAAAATATAAAAAAAAAAACTAATACGCTCCATTGAGGGAAGTAGTATATACGATAGCACATTATTTAGTTAACCTTTAACTTCACCAAGCACATTAACCTTGAACTTAACAAATATACACAAAAAAAGTTTGAGGTCGAACATATTTTAAAATCTACCTTTTTAGATCCATAATTTTGCATTTTATTTTAGCTTCCATTTAAAATTTATAACTTTGTTTACATAAGGGCTTTTTGTAACTGTCTACACTCAGGGAAATAATGCATAGTAAAAGTGAATACTTTATACTTGATTATCGTTTAAAAATGTTTGTAATTAAAAATAATATTTTCATACCAAAGTTTAGCATGCATGTATTGTAATGTCAACATCTGAGTATGTATATGTAAGTGTTCATACCCAGCAAAAAACACGATTACCACAGAAATTAAATTGGAATTGGGAACCGCTTACCCTTTCGCTTCAAGAAGGCTTAATTTTAACATGGGCATGTCATTGGCCGTAAGCCCTTACCCGCAGCATTGACTTCGAACGAGGGGAGAACGCATGGATAAACTGAATCCAAAAAAGCGGACAAAGAATGTCTTACAGAGAAACTAATGTAAAATGTATACATATGTATTTACATGCATACGTATATTAAAATGAAAACAGAAAATATAGGTTGTCTAAAAAGATAAATATTAATTAAAGTTTTTATACATCAGTTTTTATACATACATATGTATTTATTTAGGTATTTAGATCTTACTTAAAAATCGGTATTTACATACATACGTATTCAATTAAACTAAAAATTGTACTTTCTCACTCATGTACTTCATTCCATTGACTGACTTCAACTTCGCCGTAAATTAAACAAAGCAAAACATGAATTTATAGCCCGAACACAATCAAAACGGCGAGCTACGGACCACAGCTGTCAAATTATTCTTCCACGTAGGTATTCTTAAGTAGATAATTATTTTGGCGACGACAGGGCGTTAAGATAATGAAGACACAAGATTGGAAGTTGTTTTCCATAGCTCGCCGATTTCAATGTTTTCAGCACTTTATGCGACAGAATTTTCCATAGACACAACTGCTCCTTGACTTAAAAAAAAAAAAAAGACCAAATTAGTGTTATTCGAAAAAACATGCAAAATTCACCGGATCTGTTCCAAAACAAAATTTGTGGATGTTTTATTACACTACCATTTTTCAATTTATTGTTGCTTTTCCACAATAAGTTTTCACTTAAAAAGGCCTCAAGCTCATAAAAATTGTTGAATATTACACTAATATTAAAGATTTTGGGACGAGAAACACGATTCCACTGTTTGAAAATCGAAAAAAAAAATTAAGCCTCAATTTAGGAAATGCATTTATGATAGCTTTTTTTTTTTTGCATGCAGTTGTGTATCCTTCTCACAATTTTTTATCACTCGAATAACAAGTACGCTGTGGTGCTATTCAAGATCTTTAATTTGAACCGTGGTGGAAGTCCTTAAGCCTTCTGACTGCCAAGTTTTAACAATTTTAAACCAAACTTCCAATCTGCAGTACGAGCTTTTATACGGAAATTAGAAGAAATAAATGCAAAAATGTCGAATGAAATTTCGAAGTTTAACTTCAGGATCGTTATAATTTGGCTCTCAAAGGGCCTAGCGACTTCTATCTTAGTTCAAATTAAAGATCTTGAATAGCACTACAGCGTACTTTTATTCCAGTGATAAAAAATTGTGAGAAAGTGATAAAAAATTGTGGGACTTTAAGAATCCATCACATCCGGTCAATTGAAACACTTATGCCACACAATGATCTAAAATAAATTTTCAGTTTGGAATTATGATTTCGCTTTTTTTCGGCTTAAATCGCTATACCTCCGGAAACCCTAAAGTTTGTTAATTTCCTTTAAAACTAGTTTATTTAAGATATTTTAATTAAACATAAACGGAATCATGTTTTATAAGTAAACCTTATATTACACACATTTACGCTACAAGCTACGTTAGCTGCTGTAAGTAAAATGTAATACTATGGTCTCCATTGTGAGATTTAATGAAGATTTATCCCTCTGACGAGATTTGACGTTAAATCTTTTGAGATTTACCATATAAAATTAAATCTCGAAAGGCAGTAGATTTAAGTTAAATCTTCGTCAAATCTTCAATAATATTGATCAATAAGTAAAATTTGTTGGATGTGGCAACCATAAATTCACATGCATAAATCAAATGACATTTGTGTTTTCAATATACAGTTGAGGACATTGAAATCTAGCCTATCATAAAAACATGAATTTTCGTATTTTCAGGGATTTTTATATTTTTGTTGTTTGGGAGGAAAATTAGTAATACATATTTACATAACTTTGGTTATAATAAATTAAGAAAATATTATTTAAAAAAATAATAATTTAGAGAAATGTTTTATAGTAATATCATGCAGAGCTTCTCCGCTTTCTATAAGTCATTTACGCACTGCGACAAAATATTTATAAATTTCGGTAATGGTTCTGCTTCGATAACATTTCACCGAACATCCTCTAGAACTCAGTTCGTATTCATGATATGCCAAAGGCCCACGATTGGATTTTCGTTTCCCTCCTATGAATAAGAGAGTTCTACAAAAATTTTTCTTTCCGCAAATGTTTTTTACCGTTTTGATAATTTTTCTTAAATTCGGGAAAATGATTCGGAATATGGTACCATTCTTTACACTTTCCAAACTATATAATATACATACATATTTACCAGGAATAAGAAGCCAATAATATTCAGAATTCATATAACGAAATTCCGTTTGGTACCTTCCTTTTATCTGTCTGTATATCAATGTCCGCAACTGTATTTATAAAATCATACATAAGCAAACGTCAAATATTTAAAAATGTGAACGTCAAACATATTTCGTTGTGGTAATGGAGACGGTTGTGATTTAGCAACTGGATTTATTAAATCTTAATGGATAAATCTCTCAATGGAGACATAGTATAAGGCTATTTATTGCAGAGACAGGCGCTAAGAAACTAAATCCCTGTCATTTGGCTACATTTACCGTAAAATAAACAGGCATATTTGAAATAGTCAACAAAAATTCGCAAAACGACAAATTTCACGCCATTTCATACAATGATAGACTAGCGATTGATTTGTCACAACAAATCAGCAATAAGCCAGTGTGTTGAGTGAAGTGTAATCAAGTGAAAAAAATGCGTTCAAATAATTTATTTTCCTTTAACGTGCGCATGGAATATGTACCAATTCCGAAGGCGTTGTATGAATGCTGCACATACGTAACGCATACCTAATACCTGAATTAACAAAGATATAATGGTCTTGTACCTACTAGTAATTGACTAGACAGATTGATTATCGTCATTTAAAGCAGCACAAAGAAGAGAGTAGAAAGGATTTTGTATATGAGTGAAAATCTCTCAAGTGGGCCACCCAAAATTGGATGGCAAGATTTTTTCACACAAATCACTTTATTCGGTTTACAACCATAAAAGAAAAATATGATTTGATTTGAGTTATTGCTATTATTTTTTTTTTGATGAATTCATTAAATGTTTATTATCCACTGACTCATAGTATGTATTTTGCTCATGTTTTTCACGATAATAGTCAATTAGACACGCTTTAGCCTAATTGTTTAAATTTTTCAAATAATCATTATTTTGCATAAAATTTTAAATTTTTTTAAACAAATGGAAATATTTATAACTTCTCGATCAGATTTTTTAATCATTTGCATTTAATATCAATCCTTATTCTATAATACATTATTTAAAAGAAAAAAAAAACACGGAAACTTGGACGCTAGTTATACNAACACGGAAACTTGGACGCTAGTTATAAATTTTTTTCGCTCCTGCCGAGGGTACTTTTGCCTTCATGCCGCGTGCCGCGCAGACTCGCAGCGAGCGTGGTGCAACCAGAGAGCGCAAAAAAAATAAAAATTATTTATAAACATAAGTATAGATTATTTAGTACAATATTTTTTAAAGTTGTGTACATAAATAACATGCATATTTATATATGTACGTATGTACATAAAAAACTTTATTTCTAAACTACATGTAGGAGGGTTGCCACCTATTTTAAACTTTTTATTCAACTTGAATGAAGGTAATTGGATAATTTAGTATGTATCACAATATGTGTGACAGTCGAAAAAGGTTTGACAATTTTTTNACAAAGTTAAACTCATAGTATTTAATAAGTAAAAAGAGTTATTACAAGATGGATAACAATTGTAATAGGTTTAAAAAGGCTTTGTTTCTGAACTACATGTAGGAGGGTTGCCACATATTTCAAAAATCAAATTCCACTTTATCCATTAGGCAATTAAAATAGGTGTCGCAATGAGAGACGCTAGAGATTTACCTATTTCTAAACTAGGAAGGTTGCCAGCTGTTCGGAAAGTCGAATTAGCTAACCTGTACATAAGTCAGAATACGAAGCCGAACACGAATAAGAATATTAATACGGAACTTAAGGCAATATAAAAATATAATACACATGTCTGCAGTATGAGACGAAACAAAAATGAATGGAAGTAATTACAGATGGCGCTGCTCAAATATTAACTAACGACAGATATGATTGCAGCTAATGTGGATCTGTTACTCTGTTGCCAATTGTTAATATTTTTTATTTGTGTTGATTTATTAAATTCATTTCAATTAAATCAAAACGAATATTTCATATACCGTTTTTAACTTTCCCGTGCTCTTGATAATGTCACGTACTCTACATTTAAGTTTAGCGGCTGTGGCGCACAGGTAAACACGAATGTCCGGACTGATCCTTTTTTTTTACATTTACACATTGTTATAAGTATTCTTGAATTCCTAGATCTTTCAGGGTAATTTAATGGATTGTTAAATAAACACTCAAATTGCAGTACAATGAACTTTATTGTACAGAAAACACTTTCCAATACTTGTTAAGGTAATTTTGTATTTACAGCAGTTTACAGTACCTGTTAGGGCAATTGATCTCTGGACTCGTAGCTTTTTTGTTTTACAAGTGAACTTTCTGTGTGCTCTAATTCGTTAAAAATATCAAAACTGAAGCAGTAATAATTAAAAATTTATCGTAAAAATTTCAGTGGGACGTCCGCACCATTATTATGGGTAATTGCAGTAGCTCGTCTGACCTAACTATAATTAGCGCGGATATGATAAATAGCATCGCGTCTCGAAGTATGGTAACACTGGCGTCGCACCACCTAACCAAAGTCATCTTAATTTGCTAGCGCGGACTACCGAACCTACATAAACTTCAACAAATCAGACGCATTGCGAAAGTCCGCCCAAACTTTACGGCAGAAGTGGCTGTTCTCGCAAATAAGTGTGACATGTTACGCTAGGTCGGAAATTCGACAACTGGTAAATCAACACAAGAGAAAAAGTAGGAGGAGCATTTTAAGACCAGCAATTTTGGTTATAGTGTTAAAAAAAGTGCGCCTCTTGCTCTCAGCAGCGGTGAAGTGTAGGTGGCCATCGAGAAGCCATTGGTCCCGACGGAATATGCATGCTGATGCTGAAAAAATTGCAACCGATGGAATTATATATCGCACCAAAGTTCTAATCTGTTACTGGTCACCCTCGCATTCCAGATACGTAGAAATCGGGGACGTAGTTTCACTACGAAAGTCGCGAAATCCAGCTAGCAAAGGGGTGTCTCATCCGTCCATAACTCCTTTTCCCAGTAGTGAAGACGCCTGACGCCTTGCTGCTACTGTACTTCAAGTATCACCTCACCCAGCGGCGCACTTTCACCGCACTTAACGACATAAACATCAAAATAACTCGTGGCCTAAGCCGGAACCGCCCCTTTAAGAGCACGGTCCTAGTTGCGTAGCAGAGCTGTAAAAATTTGCAATAAATTTTTTTAGCAATCAATGATTGTGCTAGTAATAGGATTACAATCAAAACTGATTGCATTTTTCTGATTGTAAAAACTACAATCAATTTAATTGTGAGCAC
>NW_016171252.1:0-11666 GCF_001687245.7 Rhagoletis zephyria
GGCGCCTTTGGCTAATAATTGATTACCTCCGCGCCGCTAGTGCAGTTATACTGTGCACTGCTGCTGCGATACTAGTAAATCAGCACCACAAGCAGCAGCTGTTGCCACTGGCGACAAGTAAGTACGTACATACTATGTACCCATGTGTATTTATGTTTGCCATTTGCCAACAATACACAACTTCACATACATTTTAGTACGAGAGTTCAACCGACAGATGCTTTGCATCAGCTTAGGCCGGACAACCCAGAAGAACTCATTGCTGCTCCCGTTGGGGTGCAAGCAGATGAGCTGAGATTTTCAATTTGAGCATTTTATTTACGTATTAAATTTGCATGGGAATTTGTCTATATTGACCGGTCATATCCAACGCAAATGGCCATTCCGCCCTGCCCCTCAAAGTCCACATTCACTAATGCAGTACCTGCCGTTGGCGCTAATGTACAGTTATTCACCCAGGTACCTTTGCACGGCTACTGTTGCCAGCGTTAGCGCAACCCGTAACCAGCGCCTCTACCTGATGGTCGGTCACCTGTTTGTTCTTACCGATGCCGTTGACCATGGAGTACTTTGCGCATTTTAAATACGGCACTCCACGCGCCAAGCTGTTCGCCAACATTGCCATTTGAGTGTGTTCTCGTGCTTGTATTTGTATTTGCATTTGCACTGGAATTTGTGTTTGTTATCAATTGCCGCGTGTCGCTGTCATTGTACCTCGATACGATATGCCATCGATATGGCATCCAAACAGCCGGTCGGCGGTAGCGTTGATGTGCGTTTGCATCAGGGATGGAAAAGTAGGTACAATTGTACCTTTTTCCGACCATTTCGTACCAAAAGGTACATTCGGTACACTGAGCTCAATTTGGGTACAATTATACGATAGCCAAATAAATATACATATTTAAGATTACATTGCCCGTGAAAAAGTTTAAGAAAATTTTTGTAAACAAGGGGAAATGGCAACTCAAATATCATTGTGAACATGTCATTGTGGCAACAACAAATCTTTGCAAAGTGGCCAAGTTCCATTATTAAATTCTTGGCGAACAGTGAAAAGCTCGTCACCTTTGAGGGATTTCTAGCAAAGTAGCTACACTGCATGTGTGTCAATTTCAATTGTGAATGAGTTGAAAGTGCGGAAGAATATACTTAAAGGCGGAAATATCTGTAATCTGTATGTACTCTGGCGGGAATTTATTCTTGATACAATGGATAAGTAAGTAAAATTTTGAGTTAAATTTTTAGCTCAAGTTCGGTTGTCCCCGAAGTACCACATAAGGTTTTGTATCAAAGGCCTGGCATACAAAATAGACCCAAATGCTTTATGTACGCAGTGCAATCTAGGCCAAATAGAAAGCCTCGAGCATCTGCTCTTCAAGTACCCAATTTATTATTTCTTTAGACACCACTACCTAGGACCACTTTAAAAAGTGTTTGAACGCAATCCAATGCATATATTCCAATTGACCGACCAATTTACAGTTAGCATGGTGTACCTCTATGTTGTTAACTGTTTGCGATTCACAGCCAACATATTAATATTGATTTTCAAAAATTCTATACCGTTTCTACGAAAACATGTTTTTCCTCATATAAAATACATGGACAACTTTTTTCGGTAACATGCATTCATTCATTTTATTTAACCCTGGTTATGAACTGTTGGTTTTTAGCAGACTTTCTCATAGTTACATTTGATTTTACATGTTTGATAATTACATAAGTATTCAAAAATATACTGAAAGTGAAAGTACTTAAAAAAATATTTAAGTAAATTACATTAGTTTAGACAGTTTATTATTATTCCCAAATAAAAACAATTTTTTCGGTATAGTGCAATCCTAGAAGGTGAGAGCATTAAAATTCCGACTTTACTTTTATTTGGGCCACCCCACTGCCGGCAAAAAGTATTGGCACGGCAAATTTTTTCACAGTATATGCAACAATTTATTTTCTAATATTTAAAAGTAGAAAATTCGCATGAAAATTTGCTGAAATTTTTAGGAGTTATATTTTTTTGTTGTATAATGAACGATATTTTTATTAAAAATTTACGGAATAATATTAGAAAAAAAATTTGCATATATTGTGAAAAATTTGCTGTGCCAATACTTTTTTGCCGGCAGTGTATATCTTTATTAAATTTTGATTAATATTAATTCAACTGCATTGATATATTGATCACTTTCTTGTTAATGCAAATAATTTATAAATTTATTAAATTTGTTACCAATTGTCTAAAAATAATAAAAAAAAGTTAACAAAAGCGTATGCTACTTTTAAGGTACATTTGACAGCAAAAAGGTACATTTCTATTGTCAAATTGGTACAATTTGAAATTTCGATACCTGTTTTGCATTCCCATTTGCGCTATCGATTGCAGGTTTCATCATTTACACTGCTCATAGCTACACACATACATACATACATAAAAATGTGTGCTTTCGCCAACTCCAACTCCGCCTCATCGGCTGCAGTCATTTAGTAATCTCATGTGCTTTTAGAATGCTATGTAAACATTTTACTTTAACATATTTGGCTACTCTATCGGCTCCGTAAACCCCCTTCCCTGCTATCTGGCGTGAATGACCAGCAGCAACATTGGCAGCAGGAGTCCTCGGATGTCAACGTCAACAATGTGGCCATCAGACACTGGATAAATATTTTGCAGAACGGTGTTTGTTGTCGTTGTAAGTTTAATGAAGTTATAATTAAATTAATTTTAAGTGGAAAATTCAACGTATTTAATCTACGCTATTTACACTCTCAAATGACCTTCTAGAGAATGTCATTGGTGACAAGTGTAGCAGATAGGGTAGGATACCGATTTTGTAGTTAAAAAATTATCCGCACTTTCCCGCCAAGGTTCCATGCAGAAAGATATTCGTTTGTGGAGCTTTGTCATAATAATAAAAATAGATTGGCACATACGCAATATGTTAGTGTTTGTCCGAGCTCCTCCTTCGATTTGTGACGTGCGCCTTGATATTGATCGCCGATTGTATTTTTATCAGAAGCTGTTTTTCATGGCAGAAATCGACTCGGAGGCTTGCCATTGCCTGCCGAGGAGGGACCGCTATTAGAAAAAACCTTTTTAGTTTTTGATTTTTGATGTTGGTCGGAAACTGGGTTCGAACCCAGGCCCTGCAGAATGGTAGCGCGCACTGGTAACCACTACACCACACCATGGCGGTATGAATAAGATGTATTTTTGATCGGTATAAGGCCCGGCGAAAAATTTGATTCCGTCCTCATTTTCTAATCCAATGCGCATCCATTATTATCGACCATATCTCTTATTTCTTGTGTTTTATGGATTCTAAAAATGAATTTCGCAACTCTGGTCTGCATTCAATTTTATTCAACAGCTCCTGAAGAAGTTCTTGGAAACGGCCCGAATTCACAGTGTAATGAGAAAGAATTTTCCGGTTAATATATTACACATTCCTTTTACTCTCGTGATTCTGAAACGGAGAAAGGAGTATTATTATCGATAGAAAAGAAGCAGTACAAACATAAACAAGTACGAAATTCTAAGTTCGGGCGGAGCCGAACATTAAATACCCGGCGCAAGTATAGCATATATGTTTTTCACCTTTCCGAAAGCTACCGCTACATACCGGGGTGTATCAATCTTAGAGTAAATTAGCGTCCTCAAATTTCGAAATATTGAAATTTCAAGCATTCTGAATGCTTACCATTAAACTGTAATAGCGGCCGTAATTTTAGCCGATTTCAATCATTTTTAAAGTTTTGCTTCTATGTGGCAAGCACAATAACCATACCGAGTATGCTACAAATTGGTGCAGCGGTTACCAAGATATACACATGTAACCATAAGTGGGCGTGGCTACGCCCATTTTCCAAAAATTTATAATATTCTTATTTTTCGTCTAAAATTTATTGTAAATATCAATTTTGAGTCAATAATCTTCAGTAGTTACTAAAATATCGCAGTTTTCGTATTTCTGAAGATTACCGTTATATGGGAAGTGGGTGTGGTTACAGTCCGATTTCGCCCATTTTCAATACCAACCTACCTTGGATAAATGGAAACATACATACCAAATTTCGTTGAGGTATCTCAATTTTTGCTCGAGTTATCGTATACACGAACGGACGGACAGATGGGCGGATGGACAGACAGACATGGCTTAATCAACTTCTCTATTCATTCTGTGCACAAGTGCGCTCGGGTATAAAAAAGGAGTACAATGCTTTTTTTAGTTTTTTGTGCAATTTATAGTTACAAATTACCACAAAGTAAATAAATATATGTGTAATCACATATTTAATATCGTTTTCAATTATTAGGTACAAACAAACAATGATGTCTTAGATATCTTTTTCAACAACAAGCAACAAGCAACAATAATTGTTAAAAATAAATAACTGCATTCCACAAAATAATTCCAGATTCTTCCTGAATGTATGACAATTTTTTAATTTAAGCTTTATAATTAGAGCGCCAACCTGTCATTCTGAAAAAAAGTCCATTTCCTTATTATATAAATATGCAAAAACAAAAATTGTACGCCAGGCTTATCTGAACAGCAAACTAAGTAGATCTGCAAGCTCTTAATGCGCTGTGCACTAAGTCCTCAATTATCCGTACTGAGAAGTTATGTGAGTGTGCTTAATCTAATACCTATAGAATTTATGCAATATCCTCGATTGCAGATATCTGCAAAGTGGATGACACTTTCGGAATATATGTATGCATGTATGTACATTAGGGGTGTTAATTTTTTCCAATTTTAGATTCCGGGATTAGTCCCGGTATTTAGATATTCATTATTATCCAACAACTTAACATAAAGCAGATGCATCAATATATGTAGTTTGAGAAGCTGTCCTACCATATAATAAATAATATATAAATGGGGTTTTATTTAAATTGAAAAATATTTCATCAGTAACAAAACAAACGACAGTAATTAAATGTAAACGCTTTTAACAATACTTTAAATGTATACTTTAGCGTGTACATATCTGATAAAATAACCTAAGGTATGTCGAAAAAAGCTCGATGCGCAAAAAACTTAAGTCAACATCTGTATTGTGTAGCTGAAAGAAGTTCATAATACCCACTAGTGGCAGAAATAAAAGAAACGCCTTATTTTAACCAGTTTAGTCTATATTTATTTTGTTTATTTAATGTTTAAATTTTGTATTAAAGCCTACCTCATTTTACATATAATTAACTGCATAGCCAAAATTTAAAACTTTTTACTCAGCATTTTTAGAATAAGTTGAGGTACGAAGTTTTATAGCCCATAAAATTAAGTAGGATAAAATGAAAGTTAAAAGCAGTTAAAAAATACCATTGATTTTTTGGGATTTTTTTTGGATAATGCTGGGCATTTTATTCTATTTAAACAAATTTTCGAACATATTTTGTATGGAAGAAAATGCGTAACACCGCCAGCAAAAAAAAATATACAAAATCAACGTTACTTTTAGTGCGTTCCTAGAATTTTTCTAACAACTCTGAGTAAAAAGATTGAAACATGTTGAAACAAAACAATTTCAAAACATACCAAGCAATGAATATACTCACGACACTATGGGCCAAATATAGTAAAATGCGTTTTTAGTTTTAGAATTTTTTTTTTGTTTGAGAAATTTACCTATAATTTCAAAGATATGATAAATTCTGAAAATTATTTCAAAAATTCAGTACAATGGGTAGCAAATGTAGGATTTAAAAAAATTAAAATTTGTTGGGTTCACAAAGACGAATAGGCATTGAAAATTCCCTTTTAATAAATTTTATTTTTTTAAGCTAATATAGTTAGAAAGACTATATTCGAGGACATTGTCGAGTTTATATTAGCCCTTAACATATAATTTTTTCAAAATAAATATTGCAAAATTTCAAGAATATTCAAGGATATACTTTTTAAGGACATTTTCAATATCTTATGCACTCAAAAAATGTAATCTGTTTTTTCTCTACAGAATTTTCTCTTTAATTTGATACCCATACTGTTTTCCTAAGTACATTGCACTAAATTTTTAAACCATTTTCTGAATTATTCATATTATTAAATTTTTAAAGTCCTTTTGAAAAATCCTGACGTCAGAGGAAAAAACTACAAACGCAATTTTGCTGCATATATTTGGCCCATGGCTTTTTTGTGTGTAAAATTGCCTATCGCACGATGTTATGTGTATGTATAATTAGCTAGACATTTATAAAAAAGAAAAAAAAATATTAAATAGACAAAAGAAATATCTACAGCAAAATCTGGTCAACATAAGGCGTTTCTATTATTGCCATCTTTGCAAATTACAAATCCCCAGAATCCCGGGATTCTTGACAAATAATATACACATAACATATGTATGTATAATTATACATATAGCACCGAACAATAGTAAATATTAGACACAAAAATCAATAGTACGATTCATTAAACGTCGCAAAGTGGCATTTCTTTTTTTTCAAATTATTGGTGCAAAAGGAATGGTAAGTGTTGAAAATGTCCTTTTCAAATTTGAGGCTTGAAATTTCGCAATATTTGTTTTTAAAAAAATTATATATTAAGGACCTATATAAACTCGATAACATCCTCGAATTTCGTCCCTCAAACTTTATCAGATTAAAAAATTACCTTTTCGTCCAAAAATGTTTAATTATTTTAAACTCTAAAGAAATGTCCTCCTTAATTTGGTGCCCATATTTTTATTGTGCATTGTATTGAATTATTTGAATAATTTTTGCAGTTAATCATATCTTTGAAATTACAAAGTCTTTTAAAATAAATCTGGACATTATAGAGAAAAAATAAAAACGCCTCTTTAAATAAAAAATAAGGTTTCAACCCCATTTATTTACTATTTATTTTATAGTAGGAGATCCTCTCAAACAATACAGACGCAATTTTTTCGATTTAAGTTGTTGAAAAGTAATGAATATCTAAATCCCGGGATCGTAAAAAGCGAAAAAAATTACCATCCCTAATGTACACATATCGAGTATATTAAATTTTATTCTATTTTGCAATTATTATTATAATCGTAAAGTCCGCATAGCTGTTGTCAGGAGGACCAGCTTGCCAGCGCAATGTATGGCATTCGCGTATGCAGATGATGATCCCGGACGCAGCTAAGTCGAAATGCCACAAAATCTTACATATCCCCACCGTCGTTCATTTGCACTGCTTCAGAAGCGCAGCAGCATCTGTCGTGCGCCCTGGAACTTGCACGTACAGTAAATATCAAATTTCACTGTCTGCTTCGTCGATTGTTGACAGCGGCCAATAGTATTTGCGTTGTAAATTTGAAATTTTTTGCAAGTCTCATAAAAATGCCTATGAAGTTGCCATTGATAGCAAATGATGATAATAAACCGGCGAAACACACTGTCCCGCGTGAAGGCATGCACGTTAGGGTGGTAAAAAAAATGCATGTGAAAAAGTAAAGTCGGAATTTTGATGCTCTCACCCCTACGATTGTTCTATACCAAAAAATATACCCCTATTTTTTATTTTGAAATCAAAAATATTTAGAGGTCGCCCAAAGATTTCTATTTATTTTATATGGAAAAAGCAACTTTTCGTAGAAATGGTATAGAGTTCTTGAAAACCAACATTTTTCGATCGGAAAATTCTGCTTCTCTTCAGAAAATTCCCATTAATAATGTCCAGTTGTTTATTTAACCATTTTTTCATAGTAACTATATTTTATAAGCCACAGGAATCGCAAAGGGGTACCCATATAAAAATTGTAGTATTAGAGAATGGTTAAATAAACACCTCGGTATTGTAAGTCTCTTAAAGACAACCAGAGTTTCCGACCGAAAAATTTTGATTTTCAAGAATTCCATACCATTTCTACGAAAAGTTGTTTTTTATTTCCATAAAACACACACATGGGTGACATCTAAATATTTTTTTGAATTCCAAATAAAATAATAGGAGTATATTTTTTTTTTGGTATAGAACAATCATAGGGGGTGAGAGAATCAAAATTCCGACTTTACTTTTTTTTGACCACCCTAATGTACATGAGTACGTATGGATGCACTTATGCAATGCTGATGCTTTTTTTTCTAGCCAAGTTTAATGCTTATTATGGCTTTCGCAGGCAAATTGCCTTGCAATATTGGGAAATTAAATCGTTAACAAATATAATTTGCGAGCGTCTAAAGTTACAGTTGAGGATTTCATATGAAAATTTCGTTCGCTAGAGGATTTTTTAGTGTTTTGAAACCGATACAAAATTTATAAATATGTAGCTCTTATTATACCCTACCAATTCCTTTAAACCATTTGAACCGTTATTTCACATTGAAAGATTGTACGACTTTAAGACGTTACGACATGTTGTGCACGTAACACTGATCATGAACTTTTTAAATGACCTACTACAGGTCGAGCAATTCACGAAACTGCGTTTAAAACTTTTCTTACACCCTTAAATTCTCAACTTATTTTTAAAAAAAAATTTTTACATTACTTCCCGCGCTAAACCATTTTTAGCTCGGTTATTTTTTTAACCAATTCCAAGTTTTTATATGGCTCTGGAAAGTAGAATATTTGTACTATTTAAGAATATAATAAAGTTTTTGGAACACATTGTAAATAAGTAGAAAATTTTTGGAATCAATCTGAAATTTACGCAAATTTTTGTTTTTTTTTCCACTTCGACAACATTTTATGCCAAAATTTCAAAAATAAATAGTCAAAGTTAGTCAATACTTCAAAAAGAATGTATAATTTCGAGTAAAACTGGGTATCGTTTTTAAAATCAATAGACAATTTTGGAAAAATGAATGAATTTTCTAAAAACTTGTTCCAAAATTACTACGATTTAATTTCACTGAAAATTTGTATCAGTTGAATTGGCTTCATTTTGAGGTTTCAATAGTTCGTTTGCTAGCATTTTAAAATCACATAAAAGTGAAAATAAAAAATTGAAATTGTTCGAAATTGTTGTTGTTGAGATTGAAAATGAAAATAAGTGTGTGAGTTTGTGAGTAAATTCAAAAATTAAATTGTTTGCAAACATCAAGAATTTTAAAAGTGACTCTCAGCGGTCCTACCTTACCTTGTTTATGCCGACACTCAAAGCGCTTTGATCCACTTCGCTGTGATTCAAAACGGATGCATAAACTAAATTTCAATATGCTCTGAATTTCAAAAGTGTATTGACTCGAATTTGATTTCAAATCGCTTTTTTTTCTCACATCGGTTGGAAAACAAGTATATACACATCACGAATTTGACGCGAAGTGAAATAGGCTGGTTTTCTGTATACAGTCCGTTTTAACTCTTTATTAGTCGCATAAAGAATATCTCACAATTAGACGCATGGGGTCCCCATATCATCAGAAGTAACCCGTGTCACAGTAGTTAAGAACCCCTTGCAACACGTCATAGTAGCGAAAGCGCAACAGTTGTAGGTGGGTTGTAGTACATTCAGTCTACCATCAATATTGAGTACTGAAAGTCTACAGATTTTTCGACGCCGATTAGGCTGTTGGATGTAGCGAAAAATAATCGTTTCAACTATTTTTGATGCATTCGAACACCACGTTTGTCATGCGGCAAGTAGCATTGACCAACCAGCGCCAAATGAGTGCAGTCGCCAGCAATCCAGAAGCCAGATAGATTCTGCAAAAGACAGCCATGACTATGGCAATCGCAGTGGCGCTTCTCTACTTGGCTGGAGGACACGGCAACAATTGGTGCGTATCTGCAGCATCGATGTGGCCACATATGTATGTATGTATTATGCCACTTGGTGTTTGCGATCAACTGGCTGTAGTCGATTTTGATACAATACGTTGATTTATTTTTAATAGTTTGCTCTTAATATCGCGATGGCCCTTACCGAGCTCAGTAAGCTGTTCAACTCCTCTAGTTTTTAGTTACCTGTATATATACAGATATAGTAGTTACTAAAATTAAGTACACATTTTATAGTATAGTACACGACTCTACTTTTCGATACTCGCTTGTAATATACATATGTATGTATGTATCGTCATCACCAATGCAAAAAGTAGTATTTGGCATTTTTGTGCAATGCAAATAATAAGTATGCATAAGAATTAAAAGAATATGCCGGAAACTTTAAATGATTAAATTGATTTGTAGGCGATTTAATGAAAACTCAAGGTATGTATAACATGTATAGGCACACATAAATATATGAGAAAATTTCATGTGTTGTTAAATTTTTCGACAAAAACGTGGTTTTGGTCGTAAATGGAGACACACTTATCTTAGAAAATGCATTATCTTCAATTTTGTATAAAGAACAAGATTGCAACGCGAAATTGTATTTAAATGAAAATTTGAAAAAGATATACTAAAAAAAAAGAAAAATAACCACTCGTGCTCATATACCTGTAGTTGCGTATGCAACGTATACGCCCCGTGGCACCATATGCAGCTATCTAACACGTTTACTCGCACGCCTTACTCGCACGCCTTAACTTAAAAATCATTTTGTTTAAAAGTAATTAAATCTTGGCGTTGAAGATTTTTGCACGGTATTACTTATGCATATATGTATATATTACCTTCTTATTCATATGTATATAACAATTTTAGAATGAATTTCAAGTTTGCCAATAAAAATGGTAAAAAAATGGAATTTTAATTTCTCAAATCGCAGTCATCTTTAACTTAATGCATTTTTTTCACTTGATGACATACTAGTTTTATTCAGAGCTGCGTAACTGTGAAATCATTTACATTTTTAAAACATGAAATATCTAAAAGTTGATATTATTCTGTTTCCTTTTATTTGGTAGTGGGGCTTATATTATTTCAATCTACAATCATAACAAAAAAGAAGTGATTTCACACAGCAGAGTGCTTAATACCGGAATGAAAAACTGAGAATGCTGAGATAGACAGAATGCAATACTGAATGAGCCTCATTTACATTTTTTTCAGTACATTTTTTTCTGATTTTGCTTTTAATACGTTCGATATACTCTTACATACATACGTCGATAACTACTCGAGAATGGCGTTACCCGAGATTGCGCCAAGAACTCGATTACTCGATTTCCCGGGTATCGAAATGCTCGAGAATGTGCGAGCAGAAATCGAAAGCCCTACTTTATTGCACTGATTTCTGGCACTCTATTGATTGACATAAATGCAAAAAGAATGCTTTAACGTTTTTTTCTGCCAAGTGGAGGGAGTGGCACTAAAAAAAAAACTCGTAAGATTTGCTCATATATATATATATATACATATGTTTGATTGGGTGTTCAATTTATTTCGCTACGCGTATTGGGTTTTTATTTAGGAAATACATACATAATAAAGGTTCAGTAATTGATTCTATTGAAAGTTTTGTTATTACAAATGTACATTGTACAAAGGTCATAGAATACAAGGTTGCGACATCAGCCATGCCCGCCATCCTGATGACGTAGATGACTCAATTCTTGGAGTTGGCAGATTCTTAAAAGCTTTTATATAAGAGAAGATACTCCAAAGTTTCCCTTTTCTACTGCAGTGATAAAGGAAAAACACGATTTTGCCGTACACGTATGTACATATGTACATATATACTCACAACAAAATTAAATGCCGAGCTTTGTGATAATTATCCGAATAAGAGACGGAAAATGAATAAAAGTATTAGCTAAATTCAATAAGCATTTGATTCACATTTATGTACGAATATTATTA
>NW_016171252.1:11676-14693 GCF_001687245.7 Rhagoletis zephyria
CGACTCTACTTTTCGATACTCGCTTGTAATATACATATGTATGTATGTATCGTCATCACCAATGCAAAAAGTAGTATTTGGCATTTTTGTGCAATGCAAATAATAAGTATGCATAAGAATTAAAAGAATATGCCGGAAACTTTAAATGATTAAATTGATTTGTAGGCGATTTAATGAAAACGCAAGGTATGTATAACATGTATAGGCACACATAAATATATGAGAAAATTTCATGTGTTATTACATTTTTCGACAAAAACGTGGTTTTGGGTGAAAATGGAGACACACTTATCTTAGAAAATGCATTATCTTCAATTTTGTATAAAGAACAAGATTGCAACGCGAAATTGTATTTAAATGAAAATTTGAAAAAGATATACTAAAAAAAAAAGAAAAATAACCACTCGTGCTCATATACCCGTAGTTGCGTATGCAACGTATACGCCCCGTAGCACCATATGCAGCTATCTAACACGTTTACTCGCACGCCTTAACTTAAAAATCATTTTGTTTAAAAGTAATTAAATCTTGGCGTTGAAGATTTTTACCCAGTATTACTTATGCACATATGTATATATTATCTTCTTATTCATATGTATATAACAATTTTAGAATGAATTTCAAGTTTGCCAATAAAAATGGTAAAAGAATGGAATTTTAATTTCTCAAATCACAGTCATCTTTAACTTAATGCATTTTTTTCACTTGATGACATACTAGTTTTATTCAGAGCTGCGTAACTGTGAAATCATTTACATTTTTAAACCATGAAATATCTAAAAGTTGATATTATTCTGTTTCCTTTTATTTGGTAGTGGGCCTTATATTTTTTCAATCTACAATCATTACAAAAAAGAAGTGATTTCACACAGCAAAGTGCTTAATACCGAAATGAAAAACTGAGAATGCTGAGGTAGACAGAATGCAATACTGAATGAGCCTCATTTACATTTTTGTCAGTACATTTTTTTCTGATTTTGCTTTTAATACGTTCGATATACTCTTACATACATATGTCGATAATTACTCGAGAATAGCGTTACCCGAGATTGCGCCAAGAACTTGATTACTCGATTTCCCGGGTATCGAAATGCTCGAGAATGTGCGAGCAGAAATCGAAAGCCCTACTTTATTGTACTGATTTCTGGCACTCTATTGATTGACATAAATGCAAAAAGAATGCTTTAACGTTTTTTTCTGCCAAGTGGAGGGAGTGGCACTAAAAAAAAACTCGTAAGATTTGCTCATATATATATATATATACATATGTTTGATTGGGTGTTCAATTTATTTCGCGACGCGTATTGGGTTTTTATTTAGGAAATACATACATAATAAAGGTTCAGTAATTGATTCTATTGAAAGTTTTGTTATTACAAATGTACATTGTACAAAGGTCATAGAATACAAGGTTGCGACATCAGCCATGCCCGCCATCCTGATGACGTAGATGACTCAATTCTTGGAGTTGGCAGATTCTTAAAAGCTTTTATATAAGAGAAGATACTCCAAAGTTTCCCTTTTCTACTGCAGTGATAAAGGAAAAACACGATTTTGCCGTACACGTATGTACATATGTACATATATACTCACAACAAAATTAAATGCCGAGCTTTGTGATAATTATCCGAATAAGAGACGGAAAATGAATAAAAGTATTAGCTAAATTCAATAAGCATTTGATTCACATTTATGTACGAATATTATTATCGAAGTTAATATCATGTGAAGTTATAATATTTTATGTTGTTATAATAAACTTTATTAATATTGTCAAAAATTCCCATTTGCTTATAATTACTAAAATTAAATTAAAATTATAAATTACGGCAACTGTAT
This sequence comes from Rhagoletis zephyria, assembly GCF_001687245.7. NCBI lineage: Eukaryota > Metazoa > Arthropoda > Insecta > Diptera > Tephritidae > Rhagoletis > Rhagoletis zephyria. The sequence continues at coordinate 13,516 of NW_016171252.1, forward strand.
TTTCCCCGTTTTGTGGACTCTTCTTTTTGTCAAAAATTTCAGCCAATCAGAACTCACTTCGTAACTACGTCACTGGAGGAAAACAAATTTTTGATAGCACAATGTCGTAACCCATGACTCAATAATGAAAGGTTTGCTCAGAAAACATTTTTCTCGCCAAAATGTCTTGCCGAAATCGGCTCCCTTAGAGCTTAAACATACGGCAGCGTTATTTGTATGCCTATCTCTAAATGTCAAAGATCTGAATGTGCTGTACAGGCATAATAAGTTTGGGAAATAAAAAATTCCTTTGCTTGTGACTATTTAACTATCAATTTCAAAAAAAATTCACGTAACTGGTCATGTAGACCCAAGTGAGAAAAAAAGAAAATTCACCTACAGACTTTTGCTTTTCTGCCGACGTACATTTCTAGCGACGATAGGATTAAAAGACCAAATGGTAATAATCTGGATAAGAGGCAGAGAGCCGAATGGCATTCAACTGAGTTCGAAGGATTCATTAATTTAACGCAGAGATAGCTTTCGAAATTCCAGTTCTGCCCACCAGAATAGATACATATGTATAAAAGATATTATTTTGAAAATGTAGGAGAAAAATTAACAAACTTTATTTTAAACCCGACTTTTTATTGATACATGAGGTGTATAAATTATATACAAATATTAGGGATCGGATAAAATATCCTTAATATGTCACAGGGAAAGTTATAAGAGACCTATATTTCTCAGTGTCACTTCGTTCGAGTTCATTAGTCCTACCACAGTGCTACGACAACTAAATCAGGCGAATGCGAGCTAAATCCATGATGATAAGCAAAAGTAAAAGGGTTACATAAAAACTAGTGGAACAGCGACCCATTTCAAAAAAACCTGCTCATTATTCTCTCGTCGAAAAACGTATCAGTGCTCTATATCTTAGTCTAAATAAAAGTATTACCTATGTATGTACCTTATTGTCTTACTTTTTGCGCATGGTGTTCCGGAACATCATTTTCGCGTTTTTTGTTGTATTTTGTAGTGGCCGTATTGTTTTCAATGTGGCTTGCATGGCTGTTGGTTGCAGCCAGTCGATTTTGCTATTGCAATTGCTATTCTCTGTGCATTTGTTTGTGCATAGCTGTGTAGATAGGACTGGCTCCGACAGTCAGCGTTGCCAAGTTGACGTTTTTAACGTCATT
>NW_016171253.1:0-8637 GCF_001687245.7 Rhagoletis zephyria
ATTCAGTAGTAATTTACGCAATTAATTACTTTTAAATGCCTGTACACAGAGGATGTGAAAAGTGAGATAACTCACTCATTTCTATATAAAAACAAACACGTACATACAAGTACTCATGTATGTATTCAAGTGACATTTACTTCGAATAAATGAAGTGCAAATGGAAGGAAATAAGGTAAGAGAGCACAGAAGCGTACAAACAGACACAAACATATTTATGAAGTGGTAGGTGGATGAATGAATATAAGGGTATAATTTTTTTGGCCTGAATTGCATACAATGGTAGGCACAAATACATCCCAGCCGATTTTAATTCAACAAACTCTTGCAAGCGTGCCCAACCAAATTAATAAACGGTGTAGTCCAACCGGGGTACCTGGGTACCCATTCACGGATTGGTGTCTAAAAGTCGTCAGTAACTTAGTATAATCCTGGCTATAAGATGTAGGTACATTGATTTATTTATTGTTAACCCTAGAAGGCACTTCTTATTTTTACACGCTAAAGCCCATGTTCGTCGATTCGACGACGGTTATTATGATTTGTTCTGCAGTGCTTCCAATGTAAAATAAATTCAGGGTTATTTATTGTATGTATTAGTTTATTCTTTTCAGTTTTTGAATAAATTTTTTTAAACTTATAAATGATATAAACCATTAAAGTTTTTTTTTCAGTCAAGTTAAATATCGTGCTGTTTGATACTAATGTCCTTATTTATAAAAAATAAAGTAGGTTTAGAGAGCTTTATAAATTGACGTTTACATACATTTTTCAATTTATATACCTTTTATAAAGCTACTTTATTTTTTATGAATAAAGCAATTAAAATATAGGATAGCTTTTATCAAGGAGGCATGACACCTCGGACACAAACGGATTTTTTTATACTGCATATCTCTGGAACCATTTGTGGTATATTAATGTAACTTGTTATAGACATATGCACATATGGGCGATTCCACCGTCACGGGTTGGACATTTGTACAGATAACAATTTCTTTCTTGTTTAAATTTAAGTATAAAGTACTCAACAATTCTACATTTTGATAAAGCTACACCTAATTGACTCTTATATGAGCTATTACAAAATACGAAAAAAAATTCCAGCTTACTTTATATGGAAAAGCTCTGATTCGGTTCTTCTGTCACGGATGGGATAAAAAAAAATAACCTGCTTTTTGGAGCAGATATATTTTACGGAAACTCTGCGAATTTATTTCACTTTTCTGTGTGAACTTGATGTCTTATAATAAAACAAAAAACCAGGAACACAAACAAAGCAAAAACTACAAACTACATACGAATTTTTGTATGAAAAGGAGCTTTTGGATGTTTAAGTTCGTACAATTCGACAAAAAAATTATGGCTTTATTATACAAAAAATTCGAAATTCCTTTGTCACGGGTGGGACAACGTTTGTCACGGGTAGGACACATACGAATTTTTATATGAAAAGGAGCTTTTGGATGTTTAAGTTCGTATAATTCGACAAAAAAATCTTGTACGCATTAGTTAGTGGTAACCATAGCAGCAACCAGTGTTGGCAATAATCGAATGCTTTTTTAATCAATCGATTGAATTCAATCCGATTACAGTTAATCATGAATAATTTTTATCTGATTAAACAGCTAGTCGTAACCGCGATTAAAAAGATTAGTTTTTAATCATTAACCCTTAAATTTGATTAAGTAGGTTTGGTGATGAATTAATTTACGCTTGTATTTTCCTGTGCACACAAGGCCAGTTAATCGGGTATGGCTAAGTCGGTTTTCCTCATCAATATAAGCAATTTGGTGTGCGTTTTCATTAATTCCCTGCTTATGTATTACTAATAAAAACTATATTAACTATTTTTATATATTTCTATGTCTTTTTATAAGTGTAAAACACAAAAGAACAACTATAACTCTCGTTTGGTTTCAAATTCGGATAAACTAGAGCACTTTATCAGATTTTATTTAAAAAAAAAATTTAATCCATAATCGTACAGATGATTGCGATTAATTAATTTTAATCATTAATAGCGATTAACATTTTAATCGTTAATTTTTAATCCTTAATCAGTGGAGTGGAGTTTAATCAAAATGGTGACACAATACATTCCTGGTACACTTGGCGAATTTTGGCTCACATACTACTTGACATAGTTGAAAAATCACGGTTAACTTACCAAAAGAACCCAAATTTAAAATGATATTGTTTGCACCGCATGTTTATTTATTTATTTTTTACAATTTTCATATAAAATATGGTTTGACCCTTAACAGAAACCACATAAGTAAAAGTTCCAAAGCTTACAAAAAAAAAATAATAAAAATTAATAGAATTTCAAAAAATTCTTATAAAAACTTGAACTTTTTATTCAGTGTTTAAGAAAATTTTCGATTATGCAGCTTTATGCTCATACACTTAAGTATACCAAATTGCAAGCTTCAAGCCTCTAGAATGAACCGTTGATTTTTTAGAACCTTTTTCTTCATTAACGCATCAACAAAAAATTTATTTTAAGAATCGCCACGCTAAATGAAAAGCAGAGGGGCCTAAAAGTATTCAACATGAAAAAATTAGAGAAGCCATTGTAATCAGCCAAATCTGGCAGTATGAGAGATATGTAACTAGATGTTTGCACGTTGTTAAACGCGCCTGCTATCTTCTGGGGTCTTTTGGCGATCAAAATTAGAGACAGCGAAAGTTCACCTGCTCGTGCTTCATCGACAATTTTATTCGGTTGCCGAATGTGAATATTAGTAAAGCGAGTTTTAAGAAAATACTTTTTAAATAATGAGTTTTATTTTAATGAATTTATTTAAATTTAATAAGCACTTTAATAAATACTGAAATATTCGGTTTATACAGAAACTGATGATGTTAAGTTATTGGTCCAAACGGTGTAGTTGCGTAGATAGTCCTATGTTATGCAGCGGTGGGCGAGTTCTGGTCAGGTCCAGTGATATTGCAATGTTAATCTAACAATTTTTTCTCCACATACATACTTTTAACCTGTGATGTAGTGGTTAGCAGTGCGTGCTATCACTCCACAGGGTTTGGTTCGATCCCAGTTTCCGACTGACATCAAAAAATTATTAAAAAGAGTTTTTTTAATGGCGGTCGCCCCTCGGCAGGCAATATCAAACCTCCGAGTACTGATTGGTTGGTAAGAGCGTCACCTGAGCACATGGCCAGGACCCAATTTGTGCTTATAGCACAATTTCATGCGCTTCCTCTGGGAGCCTTGATCTTTTTCTACTGATTCGGTTTCGTCTTATTATTTGGATTTTTCGATGAATCTGTTTAGGCTAGTAATAGAGTATTTGGAGATCTCCCTAAGATTTTGGATGGAAAAACTCCGACTGTGTCATGCTTTATCCGTGCCAGTGCTGGGCACTGGCATAGATAGTGTATGATCATATCCTTACTTCCCTCAAGAGTTTATTCAGCCATGAAAAACAGTTGCTCATAAAAATACAATCGCCATCCAGAGTCCGCGTAAAACTTTAGGTCCCTCCCCTGTAAGCACCAATCTATTATTATTAGGTATTATCTATCTATATATATAATACGCGAAGGGATTATTTGTCCAGGTCATCAGATCTGCACCGTTCGTCCGATTTGAAAAAATGAGGTGTCAAATTAAATGGATTGCGCTGTAGATGTGTAGTAAAAGCTTTACTTTTTCGAAAAGAGTTGCCACCTATTATACAATTAAACTCAAATTATTTCAAAATAATTGCACCAGATCCGCACTGTTCGTTCGATTTTCAAAAATTAGGTGTTAAGTAAAGGGCTTGGGCTGAAGATTTGCATTAAAAGCTTTACTTTTTCGAATAGAGGTGCCACCTGTTAGACAACTACACTTAAATTATTTAATTACCAGTGCCATCAGATCCGCACCTTTCGCTCAATTTTCAAGGGTTAGGTGTCAAATTAAAGGGCTCGGGCTATAAATGTGCAATAAGGTTTTACTTCTTCGAGAGGAGCTGCCACGTTTTAAAAAAAAATGTTTAAAATATTTGAAAAGTTAAACCAATTGGGTACATTATTAGGTACATAAAACATATTACAAACTGACTGATATACATATATATGAGTGTCATGAGTTGAGGGAAACATGGTGTTACTTAAAATGTATCTTTCTATACAATATTTGAGGTGAAAATATATTCAGAATTAACTTTTTGATTTAATTTTTCTTTAACAGAAACAATAATATCTGAGAATCGTCTTACTCTAGAAAAGGCTACGTATAACTGTCCATGGGAAAACACAAGGTTAGGTAGGTATAATCCAGCTTTGTCAAGAGTCTGGCCCTGGGCTTTATTAATTGGTATAGCAAAAGCTATTTTTATAGGGAACTGTGTTCTTGCCATTTTAAAGGGTACAGTTGGATCTGATGGAGTCAAGTTAATACGGGGTATGATTGCTGTATGTAATGGTAGTAGAAAAGTACGCAAAGTCGGCAATTAGTAGTGAATTTCCTTTTGCGAATTCTAAGGAAGTTTAGCATTTCAACCGAAATATTAAGAATTATATGTGAATTGTGTAATTTATTTCATCGGTTAAACTTTATTTGAATATAAAATTAAAAATATGAAATAAATATTTCACACGTACATAAGCTACAATTTTTCTAATTTGCAAAGAAGCAACACGGTGCCACGACTAAGGGAGCGGTGCAAAAGAGACAACTGTCAGTTTATCGAACCCTTAATTATTGAATTATGTGTGCCCCCACCACTGTCGTATACGGTGCATGCGATGCTGCAGTTAAAATAGTGCTTCAGTACAAAATACATTTAGTGTGGCTTAACAATGGTAAATTAAAAACAAAAATATAATTACAAATTTCTTTACCTTTTAATATTTTTATTGAGCTTTGTACCACGATTGTTTATTAGGAAAAATTGAAAAAGCAACAAAGTCTAAGCGGTAGAAGTTATAGCAGCTATTTCGGAGATCACCACATCTCCTCATCAGACTTCTTTTTTCTAGACTTCAACAGGGATTGAACCTGCGTAATCGTTATGCAAAGTCAGTAGCATTCACCACTGAGCTATGTACACCCCGTAAACTCTTATTGCTAATACATTTTCCTTATTCAACCAACTACTATCAAGTGCAGCTGATTTGCCGCTATTCAAACTTGGCAGCGTGGTTGTTGTTGTCAATTCTATACATCCATTTGCTTATTTGCTTTATTGTATAGTTTCAGGTAGGCTCTTCCTAAACCATGTATTTGTTGCCTTTTCAATTTTTCCTAATAAACAATCGTGGTACAAAGCTCAAATAAAATATTCTGCCTTATCCTGAGTTTCGCCTGAAAAAAATTCACCCGAAAATTTCTCATCAGCCCATAGTAAAACCATGGAAACCAAGAGTGAAAAGTGAACCGGTTCGGGAAAATGAGACTCATGATAATTCTGATTAAAAATAAAATGTTAATAAGCCACAATATTATTGACAAATCCAAATTTCTTTACTTCAGAGGTGTTATGACCATTAATGGTACCTAATAACCACTCAGGGGACCACTGACTTTTCAAATGACACCTCATTAGTGGATTTGCTTACATAGAAAATNTTCAATTTTTCCTAATAAACAATCGTGGTACAAAGCTCAAATAAAATATTCTGCCTTATCCTGAGTTTCGCCTGAAAAAAAATTCACCCGAAAATTTCTCATCNCCGGTTCGGGAAAATGAGACTCATGATAATTCTGATTAAAAATAAAATGTTAATAAGCCACAATATTATTGACAAATCCAAATTTCTTTACTTCAGAGGTGTTATGACCATTAATGGTACCTAATAACCACTCAGGGGACCACTGACTTTTCAAATGACACCTCATTAGTGGATTTGCTTACATAGAAAATTAAAAAGGGAGACTAACAAAAAAACACCTTAGAGAAATAATATATAAGATGAATATCAGTCGAAATGGCTTTAAAAAATTTTGTTTCTTAACTTCATTGTAAGAGGGGTGCCACCTGTTCAAAAAATTAAATTCAATTTATTATTATTATTGTTTATTATTGTCCTTATCATTTTCAATTATGTATTTCTGAAGCAAAGTACTTAGTCAAGAAGTACCTGGAAAAAGTCGAAAATCACTGTTATATGATCTATTAATCGAATACTTGCTATGTATTTAACTATCAACATACGCAAAAGATCCTATCTGAAATACGAATAATCCATTATTCGGAAAGTCGGTTTCTAACTAGAGCTGTAATCCACATCCGTATGTTGTTTAGTGAAAGTGTATGCATAAGCGCAAGGGGATTTACAAAAGCGCAAAAAAATTAGAACTCATTTATATACTGCCGTCTCATTCACTTTCACCTAAAATGAAAAGGAATGAGTGAAAGTGATTTATATGGCATTTTAACCTGTGGCTAAATTCGCAATTAGTTATACCGCCATTTGTTGCTTAGCTTCGTTCGAGAGTGAAATACACTGAATTAAATACAAGGTATCTAGTATGAGCATGCATGGAAAGAAAGTAATGTGACAACATAGTCAATTAGCCGCAAGCAAATGTATGCATTTGGAGGAATCCCAGCAAATAATTTAACCAGACTTATGCACAAACATATGTTTGTATGTAGATATGTACATACATAAGCAACGCTACAGATTTAGAATTTATCAAATAGGAAATGCATATATGTGTACATTTGACAAAATAACTTAAGTCTATCTTTCACGGACAAAGAAAATAGCATATGTCGGCAAAGCTCTTTCACCAGTCAATCAGTTTTATTTGAATTTAAACATGCAGTTGTTGCAAACAGAAACATTTTTTAAGGCTTTTGAATAGCGATAAAATAATTGCAACATTTTTCTCTTTGACGGTAAAATTTTTGAACTTTTTTTGGAACGATTAAATCGGGGCATAATTTTAATTTAAGGAAATTGTTTAAAAACCTCCCCTAACCCTATTGAAAATTTTTGATCACATACAATAACCTTTTCTTTTATATTGGAAAATTCCCAGAAATATCGTAAATAGCTCCGAGGCCGACCGTTTAAATGAAAAGTGTTGTATGGGTAATTTCCAAACAAAGTGTGTAGTATTTTTTATATATTTTTAAAGATTGGTATGTAAATTTATCCGACGTGAAAATTTGTGCAGAATACGAAACTGCTTTCAGGCTCTTCAAAAATTATTACTTATTTTTGCATTTTGGTAAAACCTTTTCCATAATGTCACTTTTTTAAAAGTAAGTCAATAAGTTTAGAGCATGTCAGAAAAAAGTGTACTAATCGATAAGCATTGTACTGATTTTTAACATTAAATTCACGCTTTTTAAACATTTGCATATCACTTTGTAACTCATTTATGATATAAGCTAATATTGAAGTTTTTTCCACCTTCTTCATGACAGGCAGGCTTTCTATTTAGTCTTTCTTCGGCAGCAATTTCCGATCAATGCCATTTAAACACTTTAGGAAAAATAGGCTCTTTAAATAAAAAATAGCTTTTCATCTAAAAGGGACATTCCGGGAATATTTCAAATTTTTTGGGTTTCATCCAAGAGTCTTATTTCACGAAAATATTAAAACGAGGAAATCATTGAAACTACTAAGCAATAAACAAAAATTGGTAATTATTTTATTTTTAGTGTGTTTTGCATAAAAGACCAGGTGACATTCAGGAACTATTTATAGATATGATAGATTCAATTAAAAACACAAAATAATTACTTTTATTAAGTTATTTCTTATGTCATTCGATCAACAACTTCTAGGGCTTCTTAACTGCATTGCACTTAGGCAAGCAAAATAACTAATGTTAATATCACAGAAAAATTAAAAAAGTTACATTCAGGAAAATTCGGAGTGGCAAGAATGCCTCGGTTATGTTGATAAAATGTTTCCAGTAAAAATAGAATAAAACAATAAAAGTTAAGGTGGTCATTCACACACAGTTACGCTTTTTTCCATTGTTTCTTCCTTTAAACTTTTTTCATGTGGATTATCGAATAAAGTGAGCGGGCCAAAAATTTTTATATGGAATAGGTAAAATATATCGAAGGAATACCGTTCAAAAAAAGTGCACGGCTTACTATAATAAAAAACAGGTTTGTTGGTGGCTTGCTACTAAAATCGTATGATGCTGTCATAAAAACATTTAAAAGGGTACTAAAAATAGCTACCCTAAATATGATCAACAGAAACTAATACATGAATCCTTAAACCGAATTTCCGCCAGGAAATGAAATGACAAAAAATGTATGCCATGTGAAAACAAATACCATGAACCGGGTAGTGTTTATTGCTCAACATAATCATCAATATTTTTTTCATAGTGAAACTCAACGTTAGCCCTATTTAAGAACATTTTTAAATTTTTTCGAAATTTTGTTTTTTTTTTATCACAAATGAGAAAATATTTACTGTTTTACTTCAAAATGGACCACTACTTTAGAAGTATATTATACAATGGAGCTTGCGAACCTTTTTTGCAATGCGGGCGTATTTCTATTTATTTTTGTTTTGGTTTCGCTGACTCTATATTTCATTTCCTACAACCCATTTTTAGAAAAAATGGTTACAAAATTGCATACATACAAAAATTTTTTATGAAAATTTACATAAAGTTTGGAACTAAAATTTTTGGATTTTTGTGTTGTA
>NW_016171253.1:12213-14682 GCF_001687245.7 Rhagoletis zephyria
TTATAATATCCGGATGGTTAAAACCAGAAAAAAGTAGAGAGTTGCCACCTGTTTAAAAATTTCAGTATATGTAAATTAATATGGATGTCAAAAGAAAGGGGTTATTAAGGCTTACAAGGTGAAAATATTTTTGAGGGGGGCTGCCACCTATTTCAAAATTTAATTAAATTTAATTGGTAAGATAAATTAAATATTGCAACATGGGTATCAAATTAAAAAGGTTTAAGAAAGCTTACTACTGAAAANAAGAAGGCTTACTACTGAAAATATTTTTGAGTCGAGTTGCCACCAATTTCGAAAATTTAATTCAATTAAGTTAATAAGATAAAGTATGTATTATAATATAGGTGTTAAACGAAAAGTATTTGAAAAATTATCGATTAAGAAATATTTTCTATAGGCCTGCCTTCTACCTGAGCGGTAAAAACTAAACGCCATACTCGCAAATATTATTCAAAGCTTTTGAGGCTCGCATCAATGTGGAATACTGTAACTCCGTCAAGTTAGTGTTTATTGATGGGAAACAAAGTACTATCATGTTTGGCAATGATATCACCCCATCGAACAATGCACTTAGCCTCGATATAAAAAGAGAACAAAAGCCGAAGTATTAGCCGAAGCAGTTCATACAAATGTTCCACAATTGAATTAACAAAAAAATATGGCCTACGATTCTTTTATAGAAGCTGTGGACACTGGAGTAAAGTTTAAACAAAAAACAAAACCGACTTCAATTCTCATATACAAATTTAAGAGTACCGTTATTTTCTTCATGGCCCAATTAACGGATATACACTCAATTAGTAGGAGACTACCTCTGAGGAACCACCTTTCCTTTAAAAAAGAATTATAGAAAACGGATAACGTAGTCCAAAGTTATGCGGTACCATACATAAAAAAAATATTCCGACGAATTGATAAAATGTGCAGATTAATATTTAATAAGTGTTACGGATATATTTTTTTTAATACAAACCTGTGCTTGGGAGTTTATTGATACGAAAAATTAATTTCTGATATCTATTTTTTATTTAAAGAACCGCAAGATTGCACTACAAAGCAAATTACATATTTTTTACTATTGTAACGGGAGAAGTTACTGTATGTATTTTTTTATATGTACAGTGTCGAACAAAAGTTTTGGCACAGTAAATTTTCGCATTACATATATCCAAAGTTTTTAATTTATTTCCGATAATTTTTTATAAAAAATAGTTCATACTACACTAAAACACNATTACATATTTTTTACTATTGTAACGGGAGAAGTTACTGTATGTATTTTTTTATATGTACAGTGTCGAACAAAAGTTTTGGCACAGTAAATTTTCGCATTACATATATCCAAAGTTTTTAATTTATTTCCGGTAATTTTTTATAAAAAATAGTTCATACTACACTAAAACACGTAAAAATCAAATGTGTAAACTTTGTGCAAAACTCAGGAAAATTCAATAAATCTGCATACTAATTTGCAATTTTATATTCAGATTTTCAAGCAACTTCAAACTTGCACTTTGATAAACTAAAATTGAATGCATTATTAAACTGCATACTTAGAATTTTTCTAAAAATACTTTGCCTATATTGCGAAAAATTCACTGTGCCAATACTTTTGTTCGTTACTGTAAGTAAATAAAACTTTAACTTTAAAAAACCAAAAAAAAATAAAATTTTACAATATTTCACAATTATTTTTCCAATCATACATTTTTTATGATTATTAATGTATTTATATATTTTTTTGGCTTTAGNAGATTTTCAAGCAACTTCAAACTTGCACTTTGATAAACTAAAATTGAATGCATTATTAAACTACATACTTAGAATTTTTCTAAAAATACTTTGCCTAAATTGCGAAAAATTCACTGTGCCAATACTTTTGTTCGTTACTGTAAGTAAATAAAACTTTAACTTTAAAAAACCAAAAAATAAATAAAATTTTACAATATTTCAAAATTATTTTTCCAAACATAAATTTTTTAAGATTATTAATGTATTTATATATTTTTTTGGTTTTAGATCGCTTTTGCTTTCAACACGAGGTATTGTTTTTTTACTTTCTATTGTCATAGCCATAACTCCCTCCCTCTCTATTTTTATCAATCAATCAATCAATTCTATAATCTTTTTTCGGCATTTTTCCTAATTGCAAGTAGAGCTTTATAAAACTTTTATAACACCAAATGTTTATCAGGCTTAGGATTTTGTGTTACCCGGGCAGGCTTAGTAATTTAATCAGCCCATATATATGTATATGAAAGAATACACACATGCGACGATTCTAGCCATTGCGTGTTTAAATTATAGTTATTTTTTTCTTATTGTATTAAAAAGACAACGTTCGTAACACTTTAGTAAATATTAATCCGTATAATAACTTAGTATATATTAAAGACTAGAAGATGACCCGGTGAACATCATATCATCTATAATTTATTTGAATTTCACTTTGATCAATTATAACAA